>NC_083573.1:2287500-2587500 GCF_027579695.1 Neoarius graeffei | reverse complement strand
CGTCACAAATCTGGCTCCAGACTCCTTTGGGATTTTTCCAGACATGTTTTGTTATTTTATTTTTTTCTGCTGTAGACAGATGGCCTTGTGCAAAATTATCCTTCTGGATGAGTGTGTAAAGGGACATACTTTCATATTTAAAAAAACGAAATTGATCCAGAATCTCATCTCATCTCATCTCATTATCTGTAGCCGCTTTATCCTTCTACAGGGTCGCAGGCAAGCTGGATCCTATCCCAGCTGACTATGGGTGAAAGGCGGGGTACACCCTGGACAAGTCGCCAGGTCATCACAGGGCTGACACATAGACACAGACAACCATTCACACTCACATTCACACCTACGCTCAATTTAGAGTCACCAGTTAACCTAACCTGCATGTCTTTGGACTGTGGGGGAAACCGGAGCACCCGGAGGAAACCCACGCGGACACGGGGAGAACATGCAAACTCCACACAGAAAGGCCCTCGCCGGCCACGGGGCTCGAACCCAGGACCTTCTTGCTGTGAGGCGACAGCACTAATCACTACGCCACCGTGCCGCCCCTTTAAAAGAGTCATTATAAGAAATTAAACAGTCAGTTATTCAGACAGTCTTTTAAATTATTTCGCATTTAGTATTCGTACAGAGAGTCACTTAACCGTGGGACTCTCTGAACAATTCAGTAAATCTCTGAACAACTCTCTGAATAACTTGAATTACTTTTTCAGTTCGGAGACTCAGTTAAGTTATTTCAGTGAGTCATTTCAACCTGAAGGTTCAGTTCTGTCAAGTGTACTAATATCGCTCAGCATGAATGCGAGAGGGTGGTTACTAGTTAGCTTTATAGATACGTTGCTAATCAGAGGCTAAATTCCTTACATTCCTTATGTTGTCCAGATTAGCATTCTGTTTCCACAGTTCAGTTATGCACATGTTAAAGAGCTGGACTCTTTTGTTTAGCCACATACAGACACACACACACTCATATTGAGCTGTACTGAGTGTGAAATATGAAAATATGTGTCTGCGTGTGTGATTCGTGACTAACCACATACTTACACGTATTTGTTTCTCACTGATCAAGTCCAATTCCTGCAGCATCACACTTTGTGCTTAAACTATAAGAAAGCGATGGAGGACCACCGGTGTTCCTCTGACTGACGTGGCTACACACATACAGAACGATATTCATCTCATTATCTGTAGCCGCTTTATCCCTCCACAGGGTCGCAGGCAAGCTGGATCCCACCCCAGCCGACCACGGGCGAAAGGCGGGGCACACCCCGGACAAGTCGCCAGGCCACCACAGGGCCGACACACAGACACAGACAACCACCCACACCCACACCCACGGTCAATCCAGAGCCACCAGTCAACCCAACCTGCACGTCCCTGGACTGCGGGGGAAACCGGAGCACCCGGAGGAAACCCACGCGGACACGGGGAGAACACGCAAACTCCACACAGAAAGGCCCCCGCCGGCCACGGGGCCCGAACCCGGACCCTCCCGCTGCGAGGCGACAGCGCCAACCACCACACCACCGCTCTGCCCCAGAACGATATTTAGCCAGCCAATTCATTTAACCATGCTTTCATCAAACCTTATTACAGCTGTATTTATTAAAGTTTATTTTAACCCTACACTCACATTTTCATGTTAAACAATCTGCTTCATATTAGCTTTGTCTCAGATTATATGTACACTCACTAGAAGAGCCAACAATCTCTGCTACTTCCTTTCAAGCTTTATTTTTCTTCATAATGTCTCTAATGAAAGCTTGTATATGACAGGATAAGACGAAACCACACTTAGAAGATTTTCTTCCATGTTTATGGGAAATAATTGCAAGTAGGAACTAAAGTTGTGAGCAGGGAACTGAATGGATGTCAGACCACACACGCCATATGATCGGTCCGAGGAATCACTCGAGCTGATCATTTGGATTTTGTTTTTTGTTTTTTTTTTGTTCCTTTACAGCGTGATACCTAATGTGCATGGAAATGAGAATATCTATCACACTAAAGCCACCAGTCAGTTATGGTGAAGGCTAACACCTGCTAGCATAACTGTTTACTGGCTTTAATATCAGCTAGCAATGTAAGTGCTCCCTAATGCTAGCTGAACTAACTAACCATAACAGCATAATGGTAGCGAGAATGCTATCAGAGGTTTTGCCTGGCTAACATCACCTGGCTAAGTGTGTGCTTTCTTTCTTTCTTTCTTTCTTTATTTCCCCAATGGGATAAAAGTATTGGCACCTACGGCTTTATTTGGGTTGCCACCATTAGAACAAGCTCGCTGTGTCTCGTGCTCAGTAGTTCACCCTGAGAGAGGGAGGGGGGATAAAAGGATAAAAAAGAGAGACAGAAAGAGAAAGTTGAGAAAAGGAATGTACAGAAGAGACGAGATTAGAATCGCATTGTCCCTATCTGATTAAATTCATGCAGTCTACACTACATAATAAGCACTGTGTATTTGTTAAAAGGCTGAATCTCAATGTTAAGTTGAAGAACAGTGGTGCCTTAGGGACTTTTTTTTTACCCAGTAATAATTTATTTGATCAATTTTCTTGGATATAAAAAAATTAGTTTACATTGAGTCTGAGTGGACCATGTTCTCTACCTCCATTGTGGATGCAGCTGTTCGGAGCTGTGGCCGCAAGGTCTCCGGTGCCTGTCGTGGCGGCAATCCCCGAACCCGGTGGTGGACACCGGAAGTAAGGGATGCCGTCAAGCTGAAGAAGGAGTCCTATCGGGCCATGTTGACCTCCGGGACTCCTGAGGCAGCCGACGGGTATCGGCAGGCCAGGCGTGCTGCAGCTCGGGCAGTTGCGGAGGCAAAAACTCGGAACTGGGAGGAGTTCGGGGAGGCCATGGAGAAGGACTATCGGTCGGCCTCGAAGAAATTCTGGCAAACCGTCCGGCGCCTCAGGAGGGGGAAGCAGTACTCTGCCAACACTGTTTACAGTGCGGGTGGGGAGCTGTTGACCTCGACTGGGGACATTGTCGGGCGGTGGAAGGAATACTTTGAGGATCTCCTCAATCCCACCGTCATGTCTTCCACTGAGGAGACTGAGGCTGATGACTCAGAGGTGGACTCGTCCATTACCCAAGCCGAAGTCACTGAGGTGGTTTGCAAGCTCCTCGGTGGCAAGGCACCGGGGGTGGATGAGATCCGCCCTGAGTATCTCAAGTCTCTGGATGTTGTGGGGCTGTCTTGGTTGACACGCCTCTGCAACATCGCGTGGCGGTCGGGGACAGTGCCTCTGGAGTGGCAGACTGGGGTGGTGGTCCCTCTTTTTAAGAAAGGGGACCGGAGAGTGTGCTCCAATTATAGGGGAATCACACTTCTCAGCCTCCCAGGGAAAGTTTACTCCAGGGTACTGGAGAGGAGAATTCGACCAATAGTCGAACCTCGGATCCAGGAGGAACAATGCGGTTTTCGTCCTGGTCGCGGAACACTGGACCAGCTCTATACCCTTCATAGGGCGCTCGAGGGTTCATGGGAGTTTGCCCAACCAGTCCACATGTGCTTTGTGGATCTGGAGAAGGCATTCGACCATGTCCCCCGTGGTATTCTGTGGGGGGTGCTTCGGGAGTATGGGGTTCGGGGCTCTTTGCTAAGGGCTGTCCGGTCCCTGTACGAACGGAGCAGGAGTCTGGTTCGCATTGCCGGCAGTAAGTCAGACCTGTTCCCAGTGCATGTTGGACTCCGTCAGGGCTGCCCTTTGTCACCGGTTCTGTTCATAATTTTTATGGACAGAATTTCTAGGCGCAGCCAGGGGCCGGAAGGAATCCTGTTTGGGAACCACAGGATTTCATCTCTGCTTTTTGCGGATGATGTTGTCCTGTTGGCTTCTTCAAACCAGGACCTTCAGCATGCACTGGGGCGGTTTGCAGTTGAGTGTGAAGCGGCTGGGATGAGAATCAGCACCTCCAAGTCCGAGGCCATGGTTCTCGACCGGAAAAGGGTGGCTTGCCCTCTCCAGGTTGGTGGAGAAGTCCTGCCTCAAGTGGAGGAGTTTAAGTTGGTCATGAGCTTTGGGTAATGACAGAAAGAACAAGATCGCGGATACAAGCGGCTGAAATGAGTTTCCTTCGCAGGGTGGCTGGGCGCTCCCTTAGAGATAGGGTGAGAAGCACAGTCACTCGGGAGGAGCTCGGAGTAGAGCCGCTGCTCCTCCACATCGAGAGGAACCAGCTGAGGTGGCTTGGGCATCTTTTTCGGATGCCTCCTGGACGCCTCCCTGGGGAGGTGTTCCAGGCATGTCCCCCCGGGAGGAGGCCCCGGGGAAGACCCAGGACACGCTGGAGGGACTATGTCTCTCGGCTGGCCTGGGAACGCCTTGGTGTTCTTCCCGAGGAGCTGGCCGAGGTGTCTGGGGAAAGGGAAGTTTGGGCTTCCATGCTTAGACTGCTGCCTCCGCGACCCGGTCCTGGATAAGCGGAAGAAGACGAGACGAGACGAGACGAGATAAAAAAATTATTTATTGTCATAAAAATGTCATATGACTGTAAAACTAGCAGCTCAGGTAATGTGGAACTGAAAGACAGGTTTGTGACTACACAAGGCGCGCTTATTCTCAGTTTACATTCACTTTTTCAGTGACTTTATATACCGGTAGGTGCACACACACACACACACACACACACACACACACACACACACATGGCCCCTTTCCACCAAATCAGCTCCAGGGCTGGCTCGGGGCCAGTACTTAGTTTGGAACCGGGTTTTCTGTTTCCACTGACAAAGAACTGGCTCTGGGGCCAGAAAAACCGGTTCCAGGCTAGCACCAACTCTCTGCTGGGCCAGAGGAAAGAACCGCTTACGTCAGCGGGGGGTCGGAGTTGTTAAGACCAACAACAATAACAAGACCGCGAAAGATCGCCATTTTTAAGTGGCGAGAAGCCGCAGCTGTACAAACGCGAAGTCATCCATTATTATTATTATTATTGTTGTTGTTGCTGCTGCTTCTTCCGTGTTGTTTTTGCTTTGATATTCGCGCCAAGGTTTAAGCAAACGTAGTGACGTAACTGACGTATACAGCGACGTAATGACGTATACAGCAACGTAATGACGTGGCACCGCGAGCGATGGAAAAGCAAACTGGTCCCCAGCTGGCTCGCAAGTTGAACGAGCTGCGAACCAGCACCAGCACTGGCCCCGAACCAGCCCCGGAACCGATCCGGCGGAAAAGGGGTAACACACACACACACACACACACACACACACACACACACACACAGCAGTGGGTTGCCAGTAATCAGACACAGGTGAAACTCATCACATGTTACCTGCCAGTTCTAACTGACTCTTCACCGCCCACAGCTGGCGCTTGATCACATCCAATCATGCCCCCTAAAAACACATGCCCCCACTGGCCAAATCAGGCCAGGGAGCTTGGTGGGAGAGGTAATCTAACAACACTATCTTCACCCCAAGTCTGTGGACCAGCTCAAACTTAAAGGGATGAAGAGCCAGATACCAACCAGTGATCCATGTGTTGGCATCCCTCATGCAGTGGAGCCCTTGGAGTGGGGTGTGGTCAGAACAGAGAGTGAGAGGGCATCCCAGAAGATAGTATTGGAGAGTGAGGACCACCCATTTGATGGCCAGACACTCCTTCTTAATTATGCTGTACTTACTATCCCACACCAAGAGCTTGCGGCTGATGTACAGTACCGGGCACTCCTCCCCCTCTACCACCGGGGACAGAATGGCCCCCAGCCCTCTGTCCAATGCTCCAGTCTCTCTCTCTCTCTCTCTCTGCACTTTAATCTTTCCTAGAACACCTCCAAGACTGAAAACAGCCTGCCTTCAAAGGGGCACACTCCACAGGAACTAGCATTGTGGATGTTACTGAGAAACTTTATACCATACAATCAACCAAACTGTCATCCATACTAATCCTCCTTGGCCATTCACCAACCTTCAAGATGGATGGCAGCTCATCACCTCAAACTAAATCCCAGCAAGCTGTATTTCCTGAGAGATGAATCCCCATGTCAATGTCTCAATATCTTGCAATCAATCTGGACAAGCAAAAGACATTCCAGTGATCTCAGATTTCACCATCTAACACTGCAGACAGCCTTGTTTCCCCACACCACCCCATGGTTGCATTCTCTCAACTTGCTTCCTCTGGCTATTGCATCAGATTTAGAACACTGATGCTTGCCTAAAAAATGTCAAAAATCCACCCACTCATCGGGGTGGGCAACACTTGCATAATTGTTCTTTAATATGTCCAGTTTAATACTTACACATTATTTTGTCCTATTTATACTTACTTGAGTACTTTTTTTAGTTGAATAGCTGTCCTCTTCATTGCATTTCCAAGATAAAAAAGTATTTTACTCTTTACAGTCTTCTTTATACCTTCAAAGTTCTTGTTCCAAATCTCAAAAGGTCTTTTTTTCTCTCTTATTCAGCTCATGAATGTCTGCAATACATCATTCTAAGGGGCTCAGTTTAGAAGCCAGTCGTTTCAGTTTAGCATCCAATCAAGTTAATTAATATAGAAAAAAATCTATCAAGAAGGATGTCAATTCATCAGTGGCAATGACTTTCTAATGTTACATAATGTAGTTAATGCTCTCGCTATCTGTGTGTTTGACAATGGATAATCCACAGTGAAGTTACAGTTTTAACTTAAAATCTATTGTATCGATTTTCAATTATTAAGTTTTCATTGAAAGAGACTTGAGTGCAAATTGTTCTGAGCAATTGTAGCCCTAAGCAGATCAACCATTAGGTGATGGACAGGGGGACACAATTTTCTAACCTGGGCCACTGATCCACACCCATACACCCTGAGCTCTAACGCCAACACAGTCAATTTCAAATAAGTTCTTGTGGTGCAGGAAAAAAACCAAAAAATCTTTCAAATCCAGATACAAGCATCAAAATTTGCACGCAGACCCCTCAAGTACTATATTTTTCATATTTCCCATTAGCCAGTTGAATTTCAAATTTGGCCACCATTTTTAGCCATAAAATAACAATTTCCCATAGAATGTGACCCACGTCAACAAAATTTAGTGAGAATTATTGAATAAACACTGATAAGGATTCTTAACATTGCTGTTTTATTCATCAAAACTGGAAACGAAAAATAAAATTTCACTTTTTTCACCTCAATGATAAATCAGATTATTGTTTTAAAAAAAAAAGTGGAGTAAAGCATGGTGGTGCACCAGGGCCGGCTCTAGGTCTTTGGCTGCCCTTAGCAAGATTGAATTTTGGCGCCCCCCCCCCAAGAAAAAAACCCCTTTAATAACTTCTAAATAAATAATCACTCTATTCTATTACTATTAAACAATGTACGGTGCATGGACAATAAACAAGAAGTCATTTTTATCTTTTTCATTATTGTTATTATTGTTATCATTATTAACATAAAGTGTCACAAAGTAAAATGACCACACAAATTCAATACATATCTCCATATAATGGGCAAAAACTCTTCCGCACCCTGTTCAAAGTGTAGTGCATGGACAATAAACAAGAAATAATTTTTAGTTTCTTTTTTGCTATTAAAAGTTAAGTCATCTCTGAAGAATTAACAAATTAAATGAATAAAAAATTCTACAATTCTAAATTGTGCAAACTTAAGCACCCTGTTAGGACATCAATGGGCTGTATTTTCAAACAAAAGTGCTATTATGGGTACTTTGTAATTGAAGTCTATTGCTGTTTGCATCTAGTTAGCTAGGCAGACATTGATTCAGGCGTCTAAAATATTAATTTGCCACTATAATGGTTGATATGAGAGATTAGATCAGACTTACCTCTATACTTGGCTCTATTTGTTTCTGTAGCCTTCGTTTGTGCCCTTGCGCACTCGAGAGTTTGGATTTCTTCATTTAAGCACTTGTAGTCTGGGCTACTTTTTGCAGTGGATAGCCATTCTCATTCCCCAGTGAGCACCGCTCCCCCCGCCCCCCTTATAACCTATCATTGTGCATTTTTAGTAGGCATAAGGAAATCACCGACCACTACTGCATAGGCTACACTTGTTTTTCAACCTTTTTGAGCCAGGGCGCACTTTTTTCAATGAAAAAATCTCAAGGCACATCACCAATAGAAAATGTTGACTGAAACTAAAATGCTGTTGCCAATATTTACAATATACAGTCATTCTATAATTTTCCACGGTACACTTGGTGATCTCTCACGGCACACTAGTGTTCCGCGGTACTAGAGTTCGGCAGCACAGTGGTTGAAAACACTGTACACCACTGATGCACTTGGTAACATCTCCTTCAATAACTCCATCCCTCCTTTTTGGTGGGGTTTTAGTCGCCCTTGGTGCCCCTGGGCACACTTTGCACTCTAGGCAATTGCCTAGGTTGCCTGTAGCAATCGCTGGCTATGATTACATGGCCAAAACAGAGAATAGCCACGGATGCGCACTTGCGTGCCCGAAGACACACTATAGACAGGGCGAACCACTGTTGAGCGCTTATTGTTTCATGATTAACAACCACCACCCCAACCCACCCCACCCCGCTTTTTTTTTTTTGACAAATCGCACCCTGACTACATGCTTTGCTGTACAATTAAATTAGACTAAGACATTATAATGCTGACTCATTTTCAGAATAGTGGAAGTCATAATTTTTCTCCCCCCGTTTCTGCGGCCCTGGATGGATGCAGCGCCCTTAGCATTTGCCTATATTGCCTATGCCACGGTCTGGCTCTGTGGTGCACCCTATGACAAGCTGGGCCACAGCTGGGTTCAAAGCTGATGGTCAACTGGGGCCTTTCTGCATGGTGATGCATGTTCTCCTCGTGACTGGGTGGGTTTTCTCCGGGGGCTCCAGCTTCCTCCCATATTTTCTCATGGGATCAGGGATCTGCCAATATCCCTTTGTCAAATCCAGTGTGAAATAAAAGCAAAACATGCCTAATCGATGGAGCAGTTTGTCACTGTGAGGCATCAGATACGTGTCAAACTTAGACACCATGCTGACTTTTCTAAAATCCACACAAAACTGGACTAAACTGTCAGTCTTGGACACAAAAACCACTGGGACACTCCAATCACTGTGGGACTCCTCAATTCCAAAAAATTAGCTATAAATCTCCTGTAGGAGCCAGCCAGCCCCAGGAACTGCTTCAGCCCCTTTTTGGTCTTGGGTCTTGGGCAGGCCGCAATCACTGCAGTTTGATTAATTTGGGGACGCATCTGCCCATGACCCATGTGGAAGCCCAAATACCGTACTTCCACCCATCCAATTGTACACTTCCTCGGGTTTACCGTCAGTCCCGCACATCTCAAAGATCTCAGGACAGCCCTCAGATATTGTAAATGCCGCTGTACTGTATTACTGTAAATCATGATTTACAGGACCCCCAAGAAGGGCGTGACTGTCACACAGTTTGATCGACCACTTTCCATTCTCAGGCGGTTGGTAATATGGTAAAGAGGGACTGACTCACTTCTAAAATGGCTGACATGAGCAGTGTTGTTTACATCGTCTCTGAGAAACAGAGAGGATGTTCAGAGGCGTTCAGTGACCTCTGGGATGCAGATCTTTTTTTGTTATTGACATAATGAAATGGTAATCATATCAAATATAATATTAGAATGAAAACAAAATGTCGAGTTGATGCCATAACCGGACTCCAGGCTGCTGCTGTACAGCGAAATCAAACAGCTCATGCATTAAAAACCTGACACTGAGTTTGTGTCGAGCAGATCAGGCGACACATATTGTGTTCAATGCTGTGAACAAATTCACAGGTTGTGTTCATTTTAAAACGACACATATCCATGTGCAAAAAAGCTGAATTCTTCAACACAGATTCATTTAATATTGACACAAAATGTGCAAACTGGAGTGCAACACATAATTGTGTAATTTTTCAGGAACATTCCTTCTAAAAGCGCACAGTGAGATTTTAAAGATTTTATTTGATATTTATTTTAATACAGCAATAAGCAGAATTTTGTACAGATTAAACACCAGATGGTCAGTGATGATACTGTATGCTTCAACAGAAATTAATAACTACATGAAAATCATCAAACCATCAAGTAGAATTTTGTTTGTAATTTTCTTGAAATTGTTGGTTTGGTCCATTTAAAACATTCAAGGAAAGAGTAAACGCAGATCACTGTTAAAACAATATGATGTGATAAAGTGTCACAATTATCAGTTGATCCGATCTTATAACTGCATGAGACTGCTCGAACACAATACAACTACTACTACGATTATTAATAATAATAATAATAATAATAATAATAATAGCATAAACAGCAAAGCTTACTCATCCTGAGGCCCGACTGACCACAGAAGGTTTTTGCAGGCAGTTACAGTTACAATACCGAAATTAAAAACAAGGAATTTCAAAAATGATAGATCGATAGACTGTAGAATGGACAGAAGCAGATAGATCATGATGAATAAATGTATACAGTATAACGTGCGCAGCATGCTGGTCATACATCAATTATCATAGCAATACAGGGGGTTTCAAAACATTTGATATCATTTCACAATCTAATAACTTTGCCAATTCTCATTCAATTGACCTCAAATTTTAACAGCATGTGTGGAAACAGGTCAATATTTTATGTTTAATGTTTTTAGGTGTAGAAACGCCATTCACTGGGAAAGAAAAGGCGTTGTGTGTGTTAGAGTTCGCTTGAACACAGTCGAACAAGACTACAGCGTGCATTTATGAGAGAATTCTCTAAAAACACACCAACTGCAATACAGATTTGGACATGGCACAAAAAGTTCAAAGAGGAAGGCTCTGTGTGTGTGTGTGTGTGTGTGTGTGTGTGTGTGTGTGTGTGTCAGGCGGTGCGCATGTTGAAAATTTGTGAAATTGTTCATGGAGTCCACAGACCTTTGAATTTCTCATTCAAATTTTGAGGAATAAATCTGATATTGCTCAACGTTAAACCTGTTCAGTTTCATTTGCCTCGACCATGTAGTTTCTGGGATATTTACATCTCAAATAATATCAAAATTTTTTGAAACACCCTGGATATAAAATGTTCTGTATCCAAGATAAAGATGAAATTCTTGCTGTTTTCTGGCCTGTCTGTGACTCTGGAACAGGTATGAACAGGCGATCTGTGCAGAAGTCAGTCAGGACGTCTCTCAGTTCACTTGTTTGTGTCTGGTTTGTCCATGTGCTGACCAACAGCATGAAACCACTTCCGCACCTCCACCATTACTGCTTTACTACTCCAGAATCAGAAGAATATGGAGCTCCAACACTGACAGGATGCTCAGTTAGGTGATGCTTATATATCATCCATAAAACAACGGGCAGTGTGTCACAATCCAGTTTTACTTTTTCTTGATAGAGACTGATGAGGGCAATGGATTTTCCGTTCCATTCCGATACGCAATGCATGACCTCAGTGACTGAAGCTCACTGGTTCAGGCTGTCCTTCAGGATGATGTTCTTCTGTTGTCTGAAAATTTGGGCCCATTTTTGTTGCAATGCCTCCTTCCCATCAAAACATCTTAAAGTTGTAGCAGAAAATGAGTCACGTCCACCAAGAACAATTTCTTTCCAGACCACCAGAGGGAACCTTCTCTTGATTTTGGTTATTGTTTTGCTCATTCCTGGTTGTTGTCTTGTCTTTGTTTGTTTTGTTCATGCTTCAAGACCTCTGAAGAACATTTTATCAGAGCTCAGCTTGACTTCTTCTGTTCATTTTTATCTATTTGTCTCTGTAGAACTGACAGAAGCTCCAGAATCTCATTCTGAAATGTCTACGCATAGTTGTGTTGTCTGTCAACTCAGATATAAAATTGTCACTCTCTTCTCATCATGTTTAATGTAAATGACTGACCAAATGATACACTGATTGGTTTTACATGTTTCAGAGAGTCGATACTGTTGGAGAGACCCAAAAGTCACCACCAGAATTATTGTCACCCTTCATGAAATTAAGCTCCTCCATAATGATTTCTGAAAGAGTGACCTACTACCACATATTAACCTCCTGGCAGAGGCAACCAAGTCTCACACTAAAGTCTGGAAGGACTTGGTGGAATTCATGACGGCATCAATCTTCACACAAAGTCCAGGACACAAAACGTCTCTCAAAATAGTCAAATTGGAAACCAATTCGTAAACCAAACTGAAAACATTTAATTGCTAAGGAGTTAAACTAAGAATATATACACAAATCCTAACAGAGGGATTTAATTACATTTTACTTCAAAGTGTCATAAACAGTCATGAGCTAAATTTAGAAGATTTCTGTTAGGGTGGCAATAGTTTTAGCACTGGCTATACTGTGTACATCATGTGATGAACTAATATTAGGAAAACACATTTTTACACTAATTTGGAAGGAATTACATTAGCATTGCGCTGCACCATTGTATTAGCTTTGCCACCTGTTTATCATCAGCTCTTCGTTTTATTTCTTCAAGTTTCTGCACTCGGGTTGTGTTTCCTGTTTCCTTCACTTTCTCAATCAAATAGTCCAGATGCTGCAGTGTAAACAGAGTCACTCTTTAAGGCGATCTCCTCAAGCAGTATCACACACTCATAACACTCGTTCACCAGTCTGATTTTTTCTTTCTCCATTTCTTTTATTTCATTCTCTACATGATTCATCAAGCTCTTTTTCTCTCCAGACTCTGTCTCGTATTTCTTTTTCAGATCTTCCTTCGTCTTCTTGACCTTCCTTGTCTTACTCACATAGATTTCGTTTTCTTTTGTATGATGACTGACCCGACACTTCCCAGTACACACTGTGCACTTACCCTCAAACATGACGCTACACCATGAGAGATCTCTGACCCACCAGCATCCTGGATAATGACAGTTCTCCTCACAGATGTTACAGCAAGTGGCCTGTGTGGTGAACAAGTTCCGCCAGCTAAATTCTATTGGTACCTTTGCTTTGTAAGGCTCATCCACTTCATATTCCCAGTTATGATGGTCGCCTTTTTTCTCATGCTCCTGTAAAGCCTCTTTTGACTGCTGAAGTGCTTTTTGTTTTAGTTCCGTCAGTGTGATTCGATCCTTTAGATTGGAGATGGATGCTGTCAGTTGTTTGCGTTTTCTCAGCACTGCTTCAGTCATTTTCAAGTTTATGGCTTTACTTTCTTTCAGAAAGGTCAGAAAGCTCTCCATTGTTTTCGTTAACAGTTTCCATGATGCTTCATAATACTCTAATATTTCCTCATCATTAAAGTTTTCACAGTGAAAGTTGTCGAACCTGAAACACACAGGCTCCCCTTTATCAGTCTGAGCACACGGGATTTTGGATTCCTTGATGGATTTAATGACATTTGTAGGTTTTCTCGGAGCGTGTGTGATGAAAACAATTATGTTTTTCTCCACGTCATGGCCAAATAATGAGAGAACGGCATTAAAAACATACAGCTGTCTTTCAGTGAGTCGATCTGTGCTTGATTTCACCACAAGACAAACTGCATCAATTTCATGACTCCATCTTTAGATCTAATTAACTCATGTAAACTTTCAGATACCTTTAAATCCTCCTGAATACCATCAGTGCTTCCAAATCCAGGCGTGTCGATGACGGTCAGGGAGAACGGGCCGTGTTCAGTAAACACATCATATACTGTGACTACATTTGTCTGAGAATCGGTTTGATTTTCTTTTGTCTCTATGATCTCACACCAAACTCTGTCTTTACTTTCAACACCCAGCAGGTAATTGACCATGGCATTGATAAGAGTTGACTTTCCTGTTCCTGTTTCTCCCACTAGTAAGATGGTTTTGTGAAGTTTGTTGGTGTCTTTTTCTCCAAATGCTTCTCTCTTCAGTCTTTCACCATCAAATACAGTCCTTGTGTTGAGAATATATCTTGTGATGAATCCTTCTATTGTTCTGCTGTTTCTTCTGATTTCATTTAGTTGTGTTTCTGTTGAAGTGTCCAAGTCTTCATTCCTACACAAAAAATAATGGTTTATGGATGAATCTAAAGTATGATGGATTCTAACTCTGTCGCATCCTGCATATCAAATTGAATCCACACATTTGGCAGACTTTCCTTCCATTATCTTCATCACTGAGATTATCGATATTGTTGTTCACTTCTTGTCATGTCTGTGGTACCCTTTAATGGGTTACTTAAATATAGTGGCCTGCAATGCCAATTTACTTCATCAGGCAACATTTTTGGTCAAATTTAATTAAGTGCAAAATGAAGTGGATCTCCATAACTTGTTTAAAATGTCAGTTTGATGGAAAAAATAATTGTATCAGATGAAACCTTACCCTTCAGAGGAATGACGAAAATGCGCCATGATTGGTGTCTTGTTGCTGATATCAAGAAGTAAATCAGGGTTATTTACAAAGTCTGAGTTTTAAGTCAGAGAAAAATATTTATTCTCAGAGCAAAATAAATTACAGGCACATTAAAAGCTCAGTATATGCAGTGAAGCCTCTGTACGTACCGAGGACGCAGGAACTCAGGGTGCTGACGGTGCTGCAGTCGCCCAAACTTTCAGCTGTCAATGCTAAAAAATAATAAGATATAAACAAATAAAGAAAAGAACAAGCTTTAAAACTGAGCAGTGTGTGTAGAGTTTAAATTTGTTTGTCAGAGATAGTCTTCCTCTAATACCACACTGATTACAATTTATTTTTTTGTGTGCACATTTGTTTATTGGTTTTCAGAGAACATGACAAATACAAACTCAATCATGTGAAGATGAAATGCGAGGTGCGTGTCAGCTGCAGGCCGGATGCTACCCCAGCCCGAGTCGGGCGGCAGGACTATGTGGCAGCGGGGTCGTGATCGAGCGTCGGCTGTGGGAGGTGGGGAGTCAGGAGACCCACCAAAGCTGGTTGGTAAAATGTGATGGGTTTCACCCATGACCGATTACTGGCAGTTTATTTGTGTGACTCTTATATTCTTGAAGAGAGAAGCCAGTAACCAGAGAGAGAGAGAGAGAGGTTTTTTTTGAGTTCAAAAAAAACTTTTTTACAATAACTTAAAAAGACATCTCATCTCATTATCTCTAGCCGCTTTATCCTGTTCTACAGGGTCGCAGGCAAGCTGGAGCCTATCCCAGCTGACTACGGGCGAAAGGCGGGGTTCACCCTGGACAAGTCGCCAGGTCATCACAGGGCTGACACATAGACACAGACAACCATTCACACTCACATTCACACCTACGCTCAATTTAGAGTCACCAGTTAACCTAACCTGCATGTCTTTGGACTGTGGGGGAAACCGGAGCACCCGGAGGAAACCCACGCGGACACGGGGAGAACATGCAAACTCCGCACAGAAAGGCCCTCGCCGGCCACGGGGCTCGAACCCGGACCTTCTTCCTGTGAGGCGACAGCGCTAACCACTACACCACCGTGCCGCCCTTAAAAGACATTACAATGTCAAATTGTCATCTTAAATATAATTAAAAATCAAATAAATAACACAGTTAAAAATATTAAACGGCAGATACAGAAACCTCTAACACAGGGGTCATCAAACTACGGCCCGCGGGCAAACTACGGCCCGCGGGCAGACTCCGGCCCGCCACCCCCCTTTGACCGGCCCCCCAGCCCCTCTGCCCCCCACCACTTGAACCGGCCCTATGAGGCAATCCCCAAAAGTGGTCATGGCCTATTTTTTTTAAATTGCTTTTTGGCAAATAATAGCATGTCTGTATCTTGTATTTTGTTGATTTTATCAATTAAAATTGATATTTAGTTATAAAATGAACTATTCATATTTTCCGAATTTTCGTCATATGCTCGCGATCAAGCAGTGACAGGCAGCGCATGCGCAGAGAACTGTCAGTGTTCAGGACAGCAAAATGGCTAGCGGTCAGCAAAAAGCTGACAGAGAGTGCAGAGTTTTTAAAGAACAGTGGACCACCGATTATTTTTTCGTTTAGTGTAAGGACCGTGCAGTTTGTCTTGTATGTAAAGAAAGTGTGTCGGTTTTCAAAGAATATAATCTGCGTCGTCACTACGAAACCTGCCACAAAGAGAGTATGCTAGTTTGCCAGGGCAAACAAGAGAAGACAGGATTCGGAGGATGAAATGCGGACTGGCTGCACAACAGAATGTATTCCTTCGTCAAACCCAGATCAACCAGGCTGCTGTCCGAGCTAGCTATAAGGTAGCTCACCTACTGGAAAGCCCATGGAAAGCCGTTTACTGATGGGGACTTTGTTAAAGTATGCATGCTTGCTGTGGCCGAGGAGGTGTGTCCCGACAAGAAGGATGCGCTCAACGCGGTGAGTCTCTCCGCACCTACTATAACCAGGCGAACCGAAGATTTGGGGGACGACATGTATGACCAGCTGAATGAGAAAGCGTCAGAATTCGAGTTTTTGTTTTGGCCGTGGATGAGAGCAATGACGTGCAGGACACAGCACAACTGCTGTGATCTATTGCTCATATTATTATAATTTCACTGTTTTTTTTTAAATGTATTTATTTGACCTTTATTAAGTGCTGCACACAATTATTATTAATAATATCAACAGGCCTACCTACAATTTATAATTTTCCACTCACCTTTGCCAGTGTCAATCACCTCAACTAGGCAGATGTTTCTTACCTTGACAGCTTTGATGTTATTTTTATTAGAAAATAAATAAATGGAATATCTCTGGTATTTCAAATTAAAACAAAGTGTGAAGACTCGATTACTACTTTTGCAAACCACTAGTAAAGATAAACAAATATGTGCCAGGAATCAAGTGTTGATACAGTAGTGGGGGTATAGTAGTGTGGATATAGTAGTGTGGATATAGTAGCGGGGATACAGTAGTGTGGATACAGTAGCGGGGATACAGTAACGGGGATACAGTAACGGGGATACAGTAACGGGGATACAGTAGTGTGGGATATAGTAGTGGGGATATAGTAGCGGGGATATAGTAGTGTGGGATATAGTAGTGTGGGATATAGTAGTGGGGGAATAGTAGTGTGGATATAGTAGTGGGGGATATAGTAGCAGGGATATAGTAGCAGGGATATAGTAGTGTGGGATATAGTAGCGGGGATATAGTAGTGGGGATACAGTAGCGGGGATACAATAGTGTGGGATATAGTAGTGGGGATATAGTAGTGGGGATATAGTATTGGGGGATATAGTAGTGGGGGATACAGTAGTGGGGATACAGTAGTGGGGATACAGTAGTGGGGATATAGTAGCGGGGATATAGTAGTGGGGATACAGTAGTGGGGATATAGTAGTGGGGATACAGTAGTGGGGATATCGTAGTGGGGATATCATAGTGGGGATGGCTGTGCCAGGCTAGTAATCTCTACTACACAATGAGGCCTGCCGATATAGCTGACCCGACCCCGGCCCCCCATCACAGTCAGGAACGGCAATGTGGCCCCCAGAGAAAAAAAGTTTGGTGACCCCTGGGCTATGCTTTTGTGCTTTATAGGCGTATGGAGAGCGCATTGATCAGACCCTCCAGGATTTCGCGATGTTGCGATTTGCAACTTCAACGCAAATTCAACCAATCCCCGCGAATTCAGGGCGGTGTTGCAATTATATCCAATCACCGCAACTTTCCCGCAAATTTGACCAATCGTTGGCGTCGTCTTGAGGTGACGTCGGCAAACTACCTTCTGCCTTACTTCCGTGTATACGTTCAAGAGAAGCAGCATGTGAGCAGTGTTGCCAGATTGGGTGGTTTACGTCCTAATTGGGCAGTTTTAAGTGAATTTTGGCGGGTTTTTAACATATTTTGGGCTGGAAAACGTCAGCAGTATCTGGCAACACTGCATGATGTGCGAGTCAGTGTTTATGTTGGCTTAAATTCTGTTACTGAAAGTGTGTTATGTTTACAGTGAAGGACTGTGCGCACTTTACATTATTATTTGACTTAATACAAGAAATTAATGGATGCCAACATTTTTGCCAAAATGGTGTTTTATTTTCCATTGTTTAGGCAACTTCAGCATCATACTGTGAGATTCTGTTCAAATTGTTTTTTTCTTCTATGAAGCCTGAGCCATTTATTTTATTAGTTTATAATTATTGTTTAATTTAGTCTTCAGGAGAGACTGCCTGCACACAGTACTAGTGTTAATAGTTTTTTTTCTTACATGAAAGCTGAGGCATTTATATTATATTTTAAGGTAACTTCATGTTGTGCTGTGAGGTTCTATGCACTTTAACTTTTGAACCAACAGGTGCATTTGGATAAGTAAAGCCTATTTTTCTGTATTTTTGTAGTCCTGGTAATCTTTTATATTGGTAAAGTTGTTTATAGGACCATTTCTCAGTGTCTTTGTTTTTTTAATCAATAGTTTTTCAGTAATAACTTAATATTTAACATATCACTCAATTTTAATCACAAAAAGAGAAAATCGCAACAGTTTCTCGCAACTTTCACTTCCTTCCGCAATGTAATCGCAACAAAAGCCTAAAAAACACCGCAACTTTCATCGCAATTTTTTGCAAAAACCCGCAACAGACATTTTAGCCCGCAACAATCACAAAAAAGGCCCGCGGAATCCTGGGGGGTGTTAGGGTTTTGCTGGGATTCGAACCTGGTTCGTTGGTGTGATGATCCAGCAAACCCCCACTAGGCCACCAGGGGAATGACTCAAATGCAGAGGCGTGAGGCGGAAGTAGAAAAAGTAACAAAAGGTTTATTTATACTATGTACACTATATACAATCCAGGGCAAAACAAAAAAACAAAAACAAAGAGTATAATTCAAAAAGAAAAAGGCAAAAATGCAAAAGCTCAGAAGATCCACAAAACACAGTACAAAGGAAACTGGAGATAAACATAACAGCACAAAGACTCCGTGACAAGAGGACTGAACTCAGGGGTATAAATACACAAACTAATTAAGGACACAGGTGAAGATAATCAGGACAAACAGGCAATTAACAAAAAACACAAAACACAGGAACAGTGGCGGCCTCTAGAGGCCAAAATAAACATGACAAGAAAAAGAAATAACAGCGGCCTCTAGAGGCCAAAACAGTCCTAGTCCTAACAGGGGGACTGACTGATGGATGACGTTAAGTGTATTGTTTCAGTAAAATTACTTTGTCCATTTCGTACTGGCAAACCTACCTTTTCTGTCAGGCAACAGTAGGCTATTTTGAGGCAGTATTAGTTAGCCCTACGTAGTTATCTAATTCGTCAAATTATCCTACCAGGATCAGGTTGTTTCCAAATTCACCGGCGAAGTGCTTCCCGCTTGACATTGTATGTGTGCAGTCTATCCAAGTGATGGAGACGTGAAGTGACAGCAGTGATAAACTAATCCAGGTCTGCATGCACATGTTAAAAGGGAAAAGTAGTCTATTCTAACAGAGAGCGAACTTCGATGCCACTTTTGAGAATTAGTGCTAGTAGCCTTAACGCCATTTGTTACTGGTGAGACGGAAGACATTAAATTATTTTTAGCTTTTTCTAATAGGCTACCTTCTAAAGGTGAAGCTATTAGGCCACATAATTAAGGGAATGTAATGTTAGTTACCTACTTAATTAAATTAACTTCTTGACTCGAATTTGATTGTTTTTGATTGATGTGATATGAATCTCAATTGGTGATCGTTTTTGATTCACCAGTGATGTGAATTTCAATTTACATTTACCCATTGTTTTTATGCTCAAATCCTACCTAAGTTCAATCTCACTTTCACTTAATTAAATATTTCAGAGTGAGCTCTACAATCACATGACTCATCGTAGGAACAAGTTGTTTGCCATTTTAGGTCAAAACAGACCTTCGTAACAGACTGCAAGGAGAGCACCTGGCCGCCTGCTTGAGGATTTCCATTAACAGGCCACAACCAGAAGATATAAATTATGAAAGGGCACTCGAACTCTTTTTCTCAAAGCCAAGAAAAATCAAATGCACAAGTGCAGGGTGTGGTCTTTGTAAATAGGGCAGGCATTTGTCAGGGTCACTTTTGACATACAGCAGAGCTAGAAGTCCTTGTTTTGTAGGACTTTTTGTAGGAGTTCAGGGTGTGAAGTATTGTAGGATTTTTGGTTTGGTTTGGTTGCTATCTGTAATATGTTCTTCTTGTAGGACTGCCCTCTGTAGCAACATGCTAAAATAAAATACAAGGTGCATAACCAGTACCAACAAATTTGTTCTATGTTAGTCTTAGTTTAGTAGTATTAGTAGGCTAAACAACCCCCGCGCACCCCTGCAATTCAACTGGACACGCGCACCACGCACGCCACGCCCCCCCGACTTCCAATCAAAATAGCTACATCATTGGCATTAGCTGATAGCTTCAAAGAGAGGTTACAATTAGGAAGAGTTACACCCTTCAATTTGGCTCTTCACTGTATTAACAGTGGCTCAATGGCTAAGGAATAGGCTATAGCATGTAGACAAGGGACATCCTTGCCTAATTCCCCTAAAAACCCTAAATGGGGCACACAAGTCACCATTAATTTTCAGAATACTTTCATTGTCACAATATAGAGCTCTAATTTTGTTTATAAAATCAAGATTAAAACCAAAAGCAGTCAAGGCGCTCCATAAATAATTATATTCAATTCTGTCAAATGCCTTTTCCTGATTAACAGAAATAATGCCAAAGTTCAAATGTAAAAGTTTACCAAGTTCCAAAATGTAGGTACCGCCTGTCTCATCTTTTAGGACTACAAATCCCATCAACCAACTTCCGCTGTGACCTATGTCACGCCTGGGCGGGATCACCAACGTCACATCCTCCCTGAAGCCATAAGTAACTGAGCCACGCTTCCGCTCACTCTCTCTCGTCTGGACCATCCCTTCTGCAGGCACAAAGAGATCCGCTCATCAGAGCACCCAAGATAAAGACGTCTTTCTTACAAGTAAAAGAGATTTTAGCACGCTTTCGTGTTTGCCACTGGCCACGGTAAAACTACTTGAGTTGCGCTCTCTTTCTTGGTTGAGTTATAACCGGTTTATTTGTATTATAAGTAACGTTACGACTGCCGCCCAAAGCAGTTGATTTAAAGTTAGAAGCGACCGGATTCCTTCTGACTAAAGCGCTGTGCACGTTATTGATCAGAGACGACTTCTTCACGAACTACGAAGCATCGGACCAAGAATTCTCTGCTTTCCACGGAAGCCCCATGTGCTCTTGTGAACTCCAAAAGTTTCGGAACATCTCTATAAACTTGCACTGGAAGCAAGATACTGAAGTAAGACTGGCATTTTGGGCAAAAACTAGTCTTCAGAATTAGCTTTATGAAGTAGTGTGAATTTAAACTCAGGAACGGTTTAATTGTGTACACTGTAGACACTCAGGGTGTTTAATTATTGTTCTATTTTTGTCCTCTCAATTGTTAATAGATAGGCTTTTGCATGCTCTTGCTATCCTTTCTAACCTTTAATTTCATCATTACACATATTTTGACCTCATCAAGATTTCAGTGGATTTAGTAATGTTATAAGCTAGTGGAATTAGCTGCTACGGCTAATTCTTTTGTCTCATTAGCATCCAGGGCTAATTGTATTGTCTCAAGGGACCACGAGGTTGTCACCCTCCCCCAACACACACACACACACACACACACACACACCCCTTAGATAACATTCCAAGGCCTGTTTTATTCCAAACTTTATGGTTCATTTTCCCACGCTCACATTCAAACCCTCTTTGTCTCCTCCTTCCCATACCGCGCAGTCGCGCACAGGACACACCCCTTTTGTTCTCCTTAACACCACGAGGTAGAATTATTTTGCCTTAGCTAGCAATCAAGGCTAGTCCTTTGTTTTAGGCCACGAGGCCACACACACACACACACACACACACACACTCCCATACACAACCCCGATTCCAAAAAAGTTGGGACAAAGAACAAATTGTAAATAAAAACGGAATGCAATAATTAACAAATCTCAAAAACTGATATTGTATTCACAATAGAACATAGACAACATATCAAATGTCGAAAGTGAGACATTTTTTAATTTCATGCCAAATATTGGCTCATTTGAAATTTCATGACAGCAACACATCTCAAAAAAGTTGGGACAGAGGCAATAAGAGGCTGGAAAAGTTAAAGGTACAAAAAAGGAACAGCTGGAGGAACAAATTGCAACTCATTAGGTCAATTGGCAATAGGTCATTAACATGACTGGGTATAAAAAGAACATCTTGGAGTGGCAGCGGCTCTCAGAAGTAAAGATGGGAAGAGGATCACCAATCCCCCTAATTCTGCCCCGACAAATAGTGGAGCAATATCAGAAAGGAGTTCGACAGTGTAAAATTGCAAAGAGTTTGAACATATCATCATCTACAGTGCATAATATCATCAAAAGATTCAGAGAATCTGGAAGAATCTCTGTGCGTAAGGGTCAAGGCCGGAAAACCATACTGGGTGCCCGTGATCTTCGGGCCCTTAGACGGCACTGCATCACATACAGGCATGCTTCTGTATTGGAAATCACAAAATGGGCTCAGGAATATTTCCAGAGAACATTATCCGTGAACACAATTCACCATGCCATCCGCCGTTGCCAGCTAAAACTCTGTAGTTCAAAGAAGAAGCCGTATCTAAACATGATCCAGAAGCGCAGACGTCTTCTCTGGGCAAAGGCTCATTTAAAATGGACTGTGGCAAAGTGGAAAACTGTTCTGTGGTCAGATGAATCAAAATTTGAAGTTCTTTATGGAAATCAGGGATGCCGTGCCATTCGGACTAAAGAGGAGAAGGACGACCCAAGTTGTTATCAGCGCTCAGTTCAGAAGCCTGCATCTCTGATGGTATGGGGTTGCATTAGTGCGTGTGGCATGGGCAGCTTACACATCTGGAAAGACACCATCAATGCTGAAAGGTATATCCAGGTTCTAGAGCAGGGGTGTCAAACCTGATCCATAAAGGGCCTTGTGGCTGCAGGTTTTCATTCCAGCCATGCAGCAGCACACCTGACTTGGCTCATTCAATCAACTGAACTGTCTTCACACAGTCAAATACTTGCAGCCACACCCACCCTTGATTAAAGGGTGGGTGTGTCAGTTGATTGAATAAGCCAAATCAGGGTGCTGCTGCATGGCTGGAATGAAAACCTGCAGCCACACGGCCCTTTATGGATCAGGTTTGACACCCCTGTTCTAGAGCAACATATGCTCCCATCCAGACGACGTCTCTTTCAGGGAAGACCTTGCATTTTCCAACATGACAATGCCAAACCACATACTGCATCAATTACAGCATCATGGCTGCGTAGAAGAAGGGTCCGGGTACTGAACTGGCCAGCCTGCAGTCCAGATCTTTCACCCATAGAAAACATTTGGTGCATCATAAAACGGAAGATACGACAAAAAAGACCTAAGACAGTTGAGCAACTAGAATCCTACATTAGACAAGAATGGGTTAACATTCCTATCCCTAAACTTGAGCAACTTGTCTCCTCAGTCCCCAGACGTTTACAGACTGTTGTAAAGAGAAAAGGGGATGTCTCACAGTGGGAAACATGGCCTTGTCCCAACTTTTTTGAGATGTGTTGTTGTCATGAAATTTAAAAAAATCACCTAATTTTTCTCTTTAAATGATACATTTTCTCAGTTTAAACATTTGATATGTCATCTATGTTCTATTCTGAATAAAATATGGAATTTTGAAACTTCCACATCATTGCATTCGATTTTTATTTACAATTTGTACTTTGTCCCAACTTTTTTGGAATCGGGGTTGTACACACATCACTCACTGTTTGCTGCTGATCATATTTGAATATTTCAACTGCTATTACTCATTTTTTTTCATTGTTATAATAAATTCAATTATTCTGAAACTGTGATTGTCTGTTTTGCTGATATATCCTGGAAGTCACACAATCTAAAAGACCTCCAAATTGCTTTCAGTGTGCCGTTGGCTGTAGCATTTATGTAATTCGGTAAGTGATACATTATTGCTGCACTGGTAGTGGTCATAACAATTTGGAATATACCATAATTTAGCTGTTTGGTAATTTATTATTAAGCACCAAAATTAATGGTATTATTAATGAGACTGATTTAATGAGACTGATCACTTAACACCAATAGCACCCTACATATACCTACAAAAATCTCTAATAAAAGAAATGTTATCATAAATAAGTCTGCCCGGCACACAGTAGGTATGGTCAGGTACAATAACTTCTCCCAAAACTTCACCGAGTCTATTAGCAAGAACTTCATAGAGCAGCCGATAATCCGCACAGAGAACATGACACAGGTCTCCATGACCTGATGTCCTTCAAATCTCCCTTCTTTGGTAACAGAGTAAGAACTGCTCTGCGACAACTAAGTGGCAGCTGCCCCTTGCCCAAGCTGTCCCTCAACACAACCAGGAGGTCTGCGCCTATTTCTGTCCAGAAAGACTTATAAAAGTCAATTGGCAGGCCATCAATCCCCGGTGCCTTGCCACACTCCATAGCCTGAAGGGCCCTGTCTAACTCATCCAGGGTGATCACCCTTCCGAGATCGATATTAGCTTCTCTTGATACCTTGGGAAGATTCATCAGAAAAGGACTGTCAAGGGCCTGCTCGTAGGAGATTTCACTCCTCGACAAAATTTTATTGAAATCTACCGCTCTCTTACGAATTTCTTTATGGTCAGATAAGAGGATTCCAGTCTCTGAAACCAAAGCATGTATAAGCCGTTTTGGCCATTTTTCCTTTCCAGATTAAAAAAGAATTTGGAGGGTGCATCCATTAATTCCGCACTCTGGAAACGAGACCTGACCAGAGCTCCTTGTGCTTTGATGCCCTGCAAATTGGCCAAAAAGTTCTTTTTTAATTTTCCATATAAAACTGATTTCCTATGCTTTCAGCTAAACCTTGGAGCTCCATTATCTCATTTTCCACAATTTTCATACGTTGAGCTATATCTCTCGTGACATAGGAAGTATACTGTTGACACAACTGTTTTATCTGAGCCTTTCCAAAATCCCACCACTGTTGCACAGACTGAAAAACATGCTTTGTGGTTCTAAAATCCCTCCAAAAAAACTTTAAAACATCCCTAAAATGACAATCATTTAAAAGACCGGTGTTAAAATGCCAGTATGCACTCTTATGTCTAGTGGCACTAAAAAAAAAAAGTACAAAGCACCATACTATGATCAGAGAATCCTACTGGGAGGATGAAACAACTTCTAAAACAATTGAGCTGATGTTTAAAAGTATAGAATCTGTCCAATCTTGCCAGAGATAACATTATTATTATATGAATGAACCCATGTATACTGTTTCTGTTTCAGATGAAAGTTTCTCCATAAATCAGAGAGATCATTGGACTTCATTATCTCAATGAGCCTTCTATGTGATGGCATCTGAGGCTCTACATGATTCCTATCTATATCCAGCTCAGTACAGTTGAAGTCCCCACCAAGAAATAAAAATTCCCCAGAATCACAGTTATGTAACGTCATCCAAGATATTTAAGAAAATCATTCTCTCCCTTCCAACAGTTGGCACATAAACACAAACAAAAACAAAGAAATTATTCTCAAATTGAGCTCTGACTCTCAATAGTCTACCTTTAATAACTTCATCAACCTCATAAAAACAGGGGATACAATTATTTGAAAAAAGAATAGCAACACCACCACGAGTTGAAGTATTATGGCTTAAGATAGATAACCCCCCAAATTCCATTGCCCAATCAGCACTATTACTCGCATCAGTATGGGTTTCCTGCACAAAAACAACATCAATCGCTTTTTCCTTCATTGTTTCAAAGAGCATCGCCCTCTTTCCACGTTCTCTTGCTCCACTTAAATTTAACGAAGCAATTTGAAACCCACTCATAAGTAAAAAGTGTAAAAAAAAAAAAAGAACATATTTATTGTAAATTAAACGGGGTCTGGGGTAGACCGAATGTCAGTGTTTAACAGAGCTCCAAGTTTTGTAAGAAATTTATTCAAACGGTAGATCTCTTGCTTAGTAAAGCTCCCTTCAGCCATATATAATTTCATTTTTTTCATAAATTGTTCAACATCGGGAAAGTATTCATCAACTTGAACAAGTCTGACATTTTTAGTCTGCCTCAGAAAAGTTGTAATGTCCTCTACGCGGTACTCGCGACCTGTATAGCCACTTTGACGAAGACTGCAGGTTAAGCTACAATCAGAGAATTCGCCCTCACTCTCTGCATCAGTAGAATTAGCATCAATAATCAGTTCGTTCTTTTTAGTCTTTTTATCAGATCCAGATTTTCCCCTTCCTCTCTTCCGACCTTTCGGAATTTTAAACAGATTTTCCTCCGTTTCCATGACCTGACTGTCATCCCCACAACCTTCATCCAAGTTATCCAATACATTTCTATTCTGCGAATTACAGTATCAGTAATATCTTCCAAAGCCCCGGCCCCATTCTTCCCGTCCCCTACTGTCTCATCAGACACATTTTGATCAGATGGTCTAACTTCAGGCGCATCAACACTAAAGGACCTTTCCCCCGGTGGCTGATCACTATCCCCCCCAGCCTCTTCACCATGTGTAGGTGCATCACCGCTGGCGGCCTGTCCCTCTCCGGCACTTTCATTTCACTCATTTAGGCCATTAACATTGGCAGAACCACTGCGTTTTTCAGGACAGGCTCGCACTCGGTGACCTGTCAATCCACACCCAAAGCATCTCATTACGTTACTTGTAACATATATCGCATAATTAAAATCATCAACTTGAACATTCAAAATCAGATCCAGGTCTTGTGCGTTTATTCAAAACCATGTGTACATGTCGCCTAAAGGACACCACATGCTTTAAAAGTGGGGACTTGGTAGAAATGGCGATCTTTTTGATTGAAGAAACTAGTTTACCATAACGAGATAAAGACTGGACAAGAATGTCATCGTTAATAAAAGGTGGAACATTTGAAAGAATTATTTGCTTAGATGGGGCAGACAATGGGAGTACCGAAGTAAAGATTCCATCAATCACTACCCCGCGCTCAACCATTAAATTAGCCAACTCCACAGATTCAAGGAACAAGACAATTGCTTGATTCATACGAGCCGCAGACAAAATTGTGTCATGCCCAACGATTTCCCCTCCGGCCAGGCTACACACTTCAACGCTGGCGGCAGGCCGCCGCGTGAGACAATCCAACTTCCTCATAGTGTTACCTGAGGCAGCTATACTTCCAACCCGGGAGCTGACGCTCAGGGAAGAGCACAAAAAACACCCACCCCCAAAAAACTAGAACCACTTTAAACCCAAAACACACAAACAAAAATGTTAGATCAGAAAGAAACTAGATAGAACTCGACGCCAACGGCATCGATGGGGATGCCTCCGCCTGGTAGACTACACGCCTTATTAAGTTGTGATTAAGTTAATGTCAACTTGGTATTTAGTGTTATTATGCAAATTATAATATGCCACCTGACCTTGAAGTTTACAAGAACAGATAATATTTTGTTGTCAAGTAAAAATCACACCTCAACATGGTGTATAGTAATAATATGCAGTTTTAGAAAGGCATACTACATTTGATATCTAAATCTAAACTGTCTACCAAGTTCACAATAGACCATGCAATTTGGTGTAATCATGTAATCATAATGTTAAGTGACTTTCCTTTCATTTGCTATTGAGATATTGTGTTCACAAGGTTTTTGAACAGACATTTGACCTCACAGTGATCTTGACCTTTGCCTTTTGATCTCAAAATCTAAATCAGTTCATCTTTGTCCCAAAGCACACAAATGTTGAAAGTAAAAAAGAAAGACAAATAGAGGAAAAGACAAGCAGGAAAGGCACAGCGGCCTCACTCACACAGCACTCACTCAGTCCATGCGCACAGCGAGAGAGAGAGAGAGCTGAACTCCCCAGCACCGTGTGTCTGTCTTGAGAAACTCACTGAAAAAGCTGAAGTAAACAGAGAATAAACGCACTTCGTGTCGTCGTAAGTCTGTCTCCCACTTCTTCATACCATGAGCTATTAGAGGATACCGCTATCTGGTCACGCGTGCTGGAGGAGGCCAGAGTGTTTTCGTTCTGAAGGGAGGCGGCTGGCAACAGCTGGGTTGTGGCTGGTCAGGAGATGGAGGATGGAAGTGACGATTCAGGAAATGAGAGAGGAATGTTTGAGTTTGGTGGCTCCAATGCTCAACAGGGCGAGGCGTGGAAATTCTGTCGAAAGAAAAAAAACAGGAAAAAGCCAGATACTGTGGACTCTAGATCTGATTCAGAAAGGCATGAAAGGGAAAGTCATAAGGTTTTTATTAAGTTGATGCAGACAGAGACCACTTTTAAAGAGTGGAATCCAATCCAACTCACGAAGGGTCTAAACAAGGAAATAGGAGAGATAAGGAGCGCAAAGGTTTTGCAGAGTGGACAATTGTTAGTATTGTGTAATAATGCCGAACAATATGAGAAAGCTTTAAAGGTACAAAAGATCAATGGAAAGTCTGTACAGTGTTCAAGGGCTAATGATCAAAAGCTCACCAGAGGTGTCATTACAGGAATTCCGACTAATATAACTGCAGAAATGCTGAAAGAAAACATCAAGAAAGTTAAAGTGAATGCAATTAAGCGTCTTAAGACCAAGAGAAATGGTGGAATCTGTGATAGCCTGTCTGTAATGATTACATTTGAAGAGAAGGAACTACCGGATAAAGTGTTTGTTGGATTCATGTGTTACGATGTTAAACTATACATCCCACCACCACTCCGGTGTTATAAATGCCAAAGGTTTGGGCATGTAGCAGCTGTATGTAAGGGCAAGATGAGATGTAGCAAATGTGGTGGAGAACACGAGTACAAGAACTGTGATAAAGATTACAAACGATGCTGTAACTGCAGTGGTGAACACAGTGCAGCCTATCAAGGTTGCGAGTTTAGCAAGCGAGCTAAAGAGGTGCAGAAAGTTAAAGCTTCCCAAGGTATTAGCTATTCAGAAGCCGTAAAGAAAGTCCCTAGAATCTCACTGTTACTAAAACAAAATGAACGTAGAGAAGTCAAGAATGACAAGTCCACTAATAACTGTGAGGGGTGTAATAAGTTGGAAAGGGAAAGGGTCTAGCTATCAATAAGAGCGACTTTGTGCAGGGATTATTAATTGTTCAGCTCAGACTCAGAGTCGAACGGAAAGGATAAAGATAATTGTGAGGTCGGCTGAAAAGTATCTGGGTATCAAAGGATTGCTCTGGGAGATAGTCAGAGATAATCTAAACACGGATAGTCAATCTTCTCAAGTTATGTCAAGCTATGATTAGTTTAATGCTGTTAATAATATTACAGTGGAATGCCAGAAGCTTGATTACTAATGGTCAAGAGTTCAAGAAATACATTAATAAATTAAAAGAAAAACCTAACATAATTTGTGTGCAGGAAACTTGGTTGAAGCCTGAATTAGATTTTATCATTAAGGGATATACTGCAATTAGAAGGGATAGAGGAAATGGTAGAGGAGGAGGAGTTGCAACTTTTATCCAAAATGGAATCAGCTATAAAGTTCTTGGGGTCAACAAGAATCATGAGTCAATTGTGACTAAGGTATGGACTAAAAGAGGCCCAGTGAATATAGTGAACTGTTATAATCCCTGTGGGAAGCTAGATGAAAATATTCTGGAAAACATTTTGGAGCCAGTCCAAGGTAATATGGTTTGGTGTGGAGATTTTAATTCACACCATCTGCTTTGGGGCAGTGATCACACAGACTCAAATGGTTATATAATTGAAGAGTTTATTGATAATAAATGTTTGGTATGCATTAACAATGGGGAGGGTACACGATACAATGGTATCAACAACACAGAATCTGTCATTGATTTGACATTCTTATCTAGCAAGCTAGCAGGTACTAGTTCATGGAAGGTAGTAAAGAAAACTACAATTGGTAGTGATCATTATCCAGTATTAACTAAAATAGGATCAGAAGTGTGCTGTGAAAAGATTAAAAGAACACCAAGATGGAAAATGGAAACTGGGAAAACTTTCAAGTATTATGTGCATTAAGATGCCTTAAGCTAAGGGAGGTGAAAGAAATAGATGTTAATGAACTTAATAGTGTGTTGGTTGAGGAAATAATAATATCAGCTGAGGAATCTATACCTAAAATTAAAGGAAATGGGAGAAGAAAGAATGTTCCATGGTGGAATAAGGATTGCAGTAAAGCAGTCAAGGCAAGAAATAAAGCTTTTAAGGATCTTAAAAAGTGTCACTCTCAACATGCTTTGATTGAATATAAGCGAGCTCAGGCAGCTGTTAGGAAAACAATTAAAGCAAGAAAGCGTACCTTTTGGAGGGAATACTGTAATAGTATAGGAAGAACTGTGAAGCTGTCTGATGTATGGGGCATGATAAGAAGAATGGGAGGGATTAGAAGGAATCAAGAGTTACCAGTCTTGAATAGTGGAAATATAGTCGCCATTAATAATCTGGAAAAAGCTGAACTTTTAGCACAAACATTCAGGAAGGTGCACAACTCTGAAAACCTAACTAAAGAGGCTAGGGCAGTTAGAGGCAACATTTTAAGAAAGCACCCAACCATCTTAATAAGGAAGGAAAGTTCAGAAAACCCATTGGATCTGCCTCTTACTATGTTTGAGTTGAGGAAAGCCATATCTGCCAAACAGACTACTCCAGAGAAAGACATGGTATGCTACAAAATGTTAGCAAATATGACCGACGATACACTAAGGATAGTACTGAGATTATTTAACAGCATATGGGATTCTGGGCATCTTCCATCAATGTGGAAGCATTCAATAATAGTTCCTGTACTTAAGTCAGGGAAAGAACCCTCTGATCCTGGTAGTTATAGGCCTATAGCGTTAACATCACAACTAGGCAAAGTTATGGAGAGGATAGTCACAGAAAGAATAACCTACCATATGGAAAGTAAAGGATTCTTCTCTCCCTATCAGAGTGGTTTCCGTAAAGGCCGTAACACAATGGATTCAGTCCTATGTTTAGAATCTGACATTAGGAAGGCTCAGACCAATAAGGAGATAGTGGGCAATTCCATGTAAATGTCAACCTCACAGGAGATCCCAAATTTCAAACTAAACAATCTAAATAAATAAACAAATAAATAAATACATACATAAATATTTTGATCACCTAATACGTCACTGTCAGTCTTTCTTTCTTATAATGTAAACCCCAAGCTAAAATCAACTTTGATCATGTACAATTCTATATTATTGCCACAAGCCACAGAAATGTATGCTAAAATCCACAAAACAGCAAAACAATAGCCATCCTAAATATTATTTAAGAACTTTGATAGTTTTAGCTGATATTTAGAGAGTTTTTCAAAGGGTTATGGTGGTTAAATTGCTGATTTTCTAAACATATGCCATGTCTATTTCAGACGCGTCACATCCATAACGGAATTTCGTCACATCCATAACGCTGACTTTTCCTTCCGAAACTCTGCATGAAATACAAAATATTTTAAACGAAGATTTTTTAATATTCACCTTGGACCCCTCTATCAAACGGATATCTCCATTTCGACATTAGGTTTACGATTTCACAGAGTTTGATATAAATGTACAGTCACCCAAGAAAAGTGATACTTTTTCTGTCACATCCATAACGCATCTTTTATTGGCATTTTCTGGCATGCCCTAGATGTACTATGGGAATTGTTCTTGTTCTATCACTTCTCCAGTATGGTACAGCCTTAAAATATGCAACACCTGTTTAAATACTGGGAGACAATAAAACATGCACTGGGTCATTTGTTGCCATTTTGAGTTCAAGTGTCACGTCCATAACGCTGGAATTGCTCACGTAATAGCAGTATTCTTTGACATAGAAAAAGCCTATGACATGCTCTGGAAGGAGGGTCTGCTAATTAAGTTAGAGTCCATCAGAATAGGTGGTAAGGCATAGAACTGGATTTTGGATTTTCTACTTGACAGGAAGATACAGGTAAAAGTAGGTACAGAATATTCTGAAATATATACAGTGGAGAATGGTACACCGCAAGGTAGTGTGTGTAGCCCATTATTGTTTAATATCATGATTAATGATATCTTTTTAAACATAGAGCAAGGTATAGGCAAATCCTTATATGCAGATGATGGAGCGTTATGGGTCAGAGGACGTAATATTTCACATGTCAAAACAAAAATGCAAGCAGCAATAAAGAAAGTGGAAAAGTGGGCAAATGAATGGGGTTTTAGGCTATCAGTGTCAAAGACTCAAGTAATATGTTTTTCAAGAAGGCGCAAAATCACTCCTTTTTCTTTAAAACTTTATGAACATCCTCTTGAGCAAGTCAAAGCTATCCGATTTCTTGGGGTATGGTTTGACGAAAAGTTAACATGGAAAGTACACATGAGTAAGGTAGGAAACAAGTGTAAAAAGGTTATTAACATCCTTCGCTGTTTATCAGGACAGTCCTGGGGAGCCAGCAGAGCAGCTTTGCTTAATGTATACTGGGCACTTATGAGGTCTGTCTTTGATTATGGCTGCATAGCATATATGTCTTCAGCTGAATCTTACATAAAGGTCTTAGATGTACTGCAAGCTCAGGCTTTGAGGATCTGTAGTGGATCCTTTAAAACATCCCCTGTACCTGCAATGCAGGTGGAAATGGGTGAGATGCCACTAAGGATTAGAAGAATACAACTTCTGTTGACGTACTGGGTTAACCTTAGAGGGCAATATGCTGATCATCCAGCCAAAAATATTTTAAATGACTGTTGGGAGCATAACAAGTCCAACTTTAGAAGCTTTGGGTGGATAGGTTATGCTAAAGCAGAGAGTTTAGGGCTACATCAGTTGCAGTACAGTCCTGTTGTACCTTTATCCTCTATTCAGCCATGGTTTTTCCCATTACCTTCTGTAGACCTGGGCATTCACTTAGAAATTAAAAAGAAACCAAAAGAGGTGACAGTAGAAGCCATAGTGCAGAATTATTTAGAGTTACATTTTCCATGCCATACATTCATATTCACAGATGGCTCAAAAGATCCAGAAAGAGAGCGTGCTGGTTCAGCAGTACACATTCCAGCAAATGATGTGAGCATTTTGAAAAGAATAGATGGCAACTTATCTGTTTACACTACAGAGTTAGTAGCGATCTGGTTGGCCCTGGAATGGATAAAAGAAAACAAAATTCACAATACTGTCATCATCTCAGATAGTTATTCAGCTCTACAAAGCATACAGTCAGGTAGATCATTCAGGGGCGACCTCATCAATGAAATATACAGTACATTATTCCATCTAGAAGCAGTAGGAATAGTAATTCATTTTCTTTGGGTCCCGGCACATGCTGGCGTTGAGGGTAATGAGCAGGTGGACAAGTTAGCCAAACAAACGCTCAAGCATGAAGAGGTAGATTTACTAATCCCTGTGAGTAGGGTGGAGGCGAAGGTCCTTATAAAGAATCATGCCAAATCAATCTGGCAGGAATACTGGGATAATAATGAAAAGGGCAGACATCTGTACAACATCCAAAAACAGGTGGACAAAGGAAGAATGGAAGGTAGAAGTAGGAAAGATGAGAGCATGATAACCCGGTTAAGAATTGGTCACACAGGGCTTAATGGTACACTAAAAATAATAGGTAAACATCACACAGGAAACTGATTACTGTAGCCAGCTGGAGACAGTTGAGCATGTTTTATTTCACTGAAAACAGTATGAGGAAGAAAGAAACAACCTTTGTCAGTCATTAAGCACAGTGAAACACAGCAGTTTTAATCTACCTGGCATCTTGGGTAAGGCATCTAGCCATATATATATATATAAATAATTTTGTTCTCAGATTTCTCAAAGAAACTGGGTTAGCCCAGAGGATACAAGTTTTTTTTTATTTTTTATTTTATTTAATCCAATATCTACCTGTTCCACACTCCAGCCCTGTTGGTGGCGGTAATGCTCCTTTAAGTTGGTTGCCAACCGCCATAAAATGTCGGCTTAAATTCTGTTACTGAAAGTGTGTTATGTTTACAGTGAAGGACTGTGCGCACTTTATTTTTTTACGTAATACAAGAAATTAATGGATGCCAACATTTTTGCCAAAATGGTATTTTATTTTCCATTGTTTAGGCAGCTTCAGCATCATACTGTGAGATTCTGTTCAAATTGTTTTTTTTCTTCTATGAAGCCTGAGCCATTTATTTTATTAGTTTATAATTATTGTTTAATTTAGTCTTCAGGAGAGACTGCCTGCACACAGTCCCAGTATTAATAGTGTTTTTTTCTTACATGAAAGCTGAGGCATTTATATTATATTTTAAGGTAACTTCATGTTGTGCTGTGAGGTTCTCTGCACTTTAACTTTTGAACCAACAGGTGCATTTGGATAAGTAAAGCCTATTTTTCTGCATTTTTGTAGTCCTGGTAATCTTTTATACTGGTAAAGTTGTTTATAGGACCATTTCTCAGTGTCTTTGTTTTTTTAATCAATAGTTTTTCAGTAATAACTTAATATTTAACATATCACTCTATTTTAATCACAAAAAGAGAAAATCACAACAATTTCTCGCAACTTTCACTTCCTCCCGCAATGTAATCGCAACAAAAACCTAAAAAACACAGCAACTTTCATCACAATTTTTTGGAAAAACCCCCGCAACATCAGACATTTTAGCCCGCAACAATCACAAAAAAGGCCCGCGGAATCCTGGGGGGACTGATTAGAGGACTACAAGCAACTTAAACAGACCACAGTTAAAATGTTTTAACTTGAGAGCAATTCCAGCATTATGGACGCGACACTTGAACTCAAAATGGCAACAAATGACCCAGTCCATGTTTTATTGTCTCCCAGTATTTAAACAGGTGTTGCATATTTTAAGGGTGTACCATACTGGAGAAGTGATAGAACAAGAACAATTCCCATAGTACATCTAGGGCATGCCAGAAAACGCCAATAAAAGATGCGTTATGGATGTGACAGAAAAAGTATCACTTTTCTTGGGTGACTGTACATTTTTATCAAACTCTGAAATTGTAAACCTAATGTCGAAATGGAGATATCCATTCGATAGAGGGGTCCAAGGTGAATATTAAAAAATCTTCGTTTAAAATATTTTGTATTTCATGCAGAGTTTCGGAAGGAAAAGTCAGCGTTATGGATGTGACGAAATTCCGTTATGGATGTGACGCGTCTGAAATAGACATGGCATATGTTTAGAAAATCAGCAATTTAACCACCATAACCCTTTGAAAAACTCTCTAAATATCAGCTAAAACTATCAAAGTTCTTAAATAATATTTAGGATGGCTATTGTTTTGCTGTTTTGTGGATTTTAGCATACATTTCTGTGGCTTGTGGCAATAATATAGAATTGTACATGATCAAAGTTGATTTTAGCTTGGGTTTTATATTATAAGAAAGAAAGACTGACATAATGAGGCGAAGGGAACAATTCTTGTGCCAAATTGGTTCAACTTATTCACATCTGTAAAATACAGGCCTAGGTGAAATCTCTGGGAGTGGTTTTGATGTATTACATGTTGCTTTATTTTTGCATGGTGAGGTTGACATTTACATGGAATTGCCCTTAATAAAATTCATGTCAAAGTCCAAAATCTGATAAAGAAAAGCAAAATGTTGTCAAGTGTAACCGCTGTCTGCGTTGTGTTGTGTTTCTGTGACAAAGGCCGACACTTTCTCAGTGTTTGAATGCACTTTTATTGCCTGTAAGACAGCAAGGAAACCCACTGGTTGGTCACGTTCATATACAGCAGTTTCTCGGCACAGCATGGGCTCAATCCTCACGTACTGGCCAGATTATTCATAAATAATAATTAATAAACATAAACCCAAACATAAACATATGTACCTGTAAGACAGCAAGGAAACCCACTGGTTGGTCACGTTCATATACAGCAGTCTCTCGGCACAGCTTCATGGGAAGAAGTTAGCAAATATTAGCTTAGCCTTTGAGCTAAGGTAGCTAACTATCGTATCAATACGTAACAACAATACACAACCAATTTGACTCATTCTGCTAAGTGCAATGTGTTCGCCACCTTCTTAAGTACAATATAATTTTATCTGTGTTATTGCATTACGTTATTTTCACAGTTTCAGTACAGTGCTGTGCTTTGAGTAACCTACCATGGGCTCAATCCTCACGTACTGGTACTGAGGTAACGTCACAGCCAGTATTTATATGCTGAGGGGAGCCATGGCAACCAGTGAGTGTCCATGATACATATTGTATGTAACAGCAAATCTGATTGCTTGTCACTGTGTCAAGTGGAATCAACAGCTTAAATCTGTTACACTCCCCCCTGCTGAATTCCACTTACACACAAAAAGCAAAAATAGGCGAAGAAAGAAAAGGAGAGAGAAAACAAACAAACAAACAAACAAACAAACAATCTAACCAAGTGAGTGACACATCAGGCACTGAACATAAGCGCAACCCCGAACAATAAAACAACAACAAAGAAAACAAACATCACATATAAGAATATATACAGTATACCTCAGAAAAAAAATGACAGAGGAAGCCAACACTGTGAAGTCACATGTAACCCAGTCAGGAGACTATTCTCTGAAAGTATTAGAGGAGAAAGAGGCTGGCCAAACCCCCAAAACCATCTTAGGTAAACATGCCTGTCACATGTCTAATACACAATGTGACCCCACAGACCCTCAGTAAAAAAACAACAGTCAGGGATATAAGCATGAGAAACCCTGTCCTGTATCTACTCCATACTTGGAAGCTAACCCCACCCACACAGGAGTGAGAAAAGAAGAAAAGAAAAAAAAACATTTCACATCTCAAGTAATCAGTTGCACCATTAACAACATATCGAGCAGTTAGAAAGGCGTGTCTCCCCTCCACGTTGTCGAACAGAACTGAACCATTCATGAACACATTAGAGAGAATTTATTCAAACTCTTAGTACATCCCTTTGAACACTATTGAACCATCTATCAGTTTACCCTTATCTTTTGGTCCATAATCTCAATAAGCCTAGTCACAGGTCTAAGCAACCTCCCCGCCCTAGACCTAATACTACGCGATGGTTCGTCTGGTGGAACTGGAGCAGGAGCATCATGCAGCATAGGAATGTGGTCACTTGACCCAGAAACAATAGCCAAGGCAGTGCAAGATCCGTCACCCTGGCCAGATCCCATGTTACATGACTCAGAGACTGGCTGCTGGGGGTCCTGAGATTTAAGTCCCACTAAAGCAGGTGAAGGGAGTGGATCACCCTGACAGCTGAGTTGACCAGAGCCACCATCGTGTGACTGAAACAAAGATGGTTCAAGATGTGCAGTGTACTGGGTATCCTGACATTGGCCATCAACCTCCCCACCTTGGTCACTAGACCCCTCGGATGGCAACTGAGAAACCCAAACTTTGGTTCTGTACTCAGCTGCATCCGTTGACATGTCATCATCCATAAAAACATCTCTCGCCACACGTGGACAATCAGAAGCAGAGGAGACAGAAAAGTCCTGCTCGTCTAAAGAAACTGTGTCGGGGAGTGGCAGAAAGTTAACTGGTGTTATCAGGTTGCGGTGGGCTGTTTTCACATCACCGGTTGAGTCATGCTGAATTTTGTAGGTGTGACTGTCAGCATTCACCCCGATGATAAGGTAAGTGGCATCCTCCCAACGGTCAGCAAGCTTGCGTTTACCACGTTCACCCTTGTTGGCCAACAATACCTGATCACAGACTTCAACAGGAGCCCCCCGGACCCTTCGGTTGTATAGTTCAGCATGCCTCCTCAACTGTTTGGAAGCCGAGGCTTGCGCAACCCCCATAGCCTCCTTCAGACTCTGCCTCAGAAACTGAACATACTCATTATAGCTCACAACCTCCGGAACATTCAAGACAGAGCTGAAAGCCAGGTCAATGGGCAGCCTAGGTGTCCTCCCAAACATCAGGAGAAACGGGGCATACCCTGTGGTCTCGTGGATGGTGCAGTTGTAGGCAAATGTGAGAGATTTCAGTGCCTGAGGCCACCTATGCTTTGACCTTGGTGGCAGTGCCCGAATCATGTTCCCCAAAGTCCTGTTCATCCTCTCACATGAGCCATTGCCCATGGGATGATATGGCGTCGTATGGGATTTCTGAACACCGGCAAACTTCAAAAGGTCAGCAATAAGGGCACTTTCGAAATTGGCCCCCCTATCCGAGTGAATTCGCTTTGGAAACCCATAGACACAAAATAAGTTATGCCACAATTGGTGGGCTACAGCCTTGGCAGATTGGTTCGGGCACAGAAACGTGTTAGCCATCTTTGTGAAATGGTCAGTGACCACAAGCACGTCTAATGACCCGTTCTTTGAGTCCTCCGCACACCAAAAGTCAATACAAACAAGTTTGAGAGGTTCCGTCGTTACAATGGTTTCCAGTGGTGCTCTCGCTTCTGGTTCAGGGGTTTTGCTCAACACACACCGCCTGCAGCCCTTCACATGTTCCCTTACATCCTTTTCCAGGCCCGCCCAGTAGAAGCGCTGCCTAGTAAGGTACAAAGTCCGCTGTTGACCCTGGTGACCGGCCTCATCGTGGACCCCCTCCAGCACAAGTGTTTTCAGGGAAGCAGGTACCACATAGAGAAAAGATTTGGTCTTTGTAACAGGGCTCTTGGACACGCAATACAGCATGCCCTTCTGCATGCAAAGCTTATCCCAACACTTCAGGAGATGTAGGACACCAGCTGGCTCCAGAGCACGCTCTCTCCTAGATGGTCGCTGCCCCCTTTCCACAAAGAAGATCACCCTGCTTAGCACCGTATCAGCCCTCTGCTTATCCATCAGCTGGTCATGAGACAACACGTCAGTCCCAGCCAGTTCCATTGGCAACACTGCCTGTGGAAGCTGTGGCAGCAACAATGCATGAGGTGTCACTGAACCTTCCTGCAGCTTGTGTGACTGCAGAACAGCCGCCACTTCCTGACTCGCCAGAGCCCCGGGCTGGACAACAACAGCACACTGGCAGCCAACAGAAGGCCCCACAACAGAGTTCTTCTCAAATGGATGGGTAGACCACCGGAATACATCCTGCACCTGATCTTTACAAACAGCATCAGCCTCGGCCAACAATGTTTCATAAGCCACTCTCGTTAAGCGATGGAGTGCACTTGAATGAACAAAGGGCTCTCTGCTCAAAGAGTCTGCGACAATGTTCTTGGGTCCCGGGATGTATTTTATGTCAAATCGGCATGGTGCCAGTTTGGCGACCCACCTCTGTTCGCATGCATCAAGTTTAGCTTTGGACAAAATATACGTCAACGGATTATTATCCGTCCAGACTGTAAATGGGTGTCCTCTCAGCCAATGATGGAATTTGTCGCAGACTGCCCATTTCATGGCAAAAAACTCTAACCTGTGCGCAGGGTACCACGACTGTGCATATGAGAGCGATTTGCTAACGAAAGCAATTGGCCTTGCCACTGTGCCCCTTTCCAGCACCTGTGACAGGACTGCTCCAAGGCCATTACTGGATGCGTCCACTGAAAGAAGGAAAGGCTCCCCAAAATTTGGATGAGCCAAAACCACCTGATCAAGCAGGGCCCGTTTCAACAGGTGAAAGGCCGCACTCCTCAGTCCAGTCTGTGGCCACCAGCTTCCGCTGGGGAGGCCGTCCCTTTCTTCACTTTAGGTGGGGACTCTTAGGTCCAGCAGTGAGGCCGAACAGCGGTTTGGCTATTGAGGAAAAGCCCTCAATGAACTGCTGGTAGAAAACCACCATTCCCAAAAAAGATCGTATTTTCCGTTGCGATGGGACCCCTGTACTGTCTTCCATAAGGTCCTCCTCAGACAGGGCAGTAATCGCTCGCACCTTTTCAGGGTCCGTAGCAATGCCCTCTGCACTCACGATGTGGCCAAGGAACCTTACAGACCTCCGTAAGAAATGACATTTCTTTGGAGCCAGTTTCAAATTGTGGACCTGAAGACGCTCAAAGACCATTCCCAGTCGTTCCAATGCCAGCTCCTCGGTCAGAGCAAACACAAGGACATCGTCCAAGTAGCAAAGGAGACTCAAAAAATTCTGGTCCCCAAAGATGGACAGCAGCATCCGCATAAAGGTGGCAGGGCTGTTGCACAGGCCCTGTGGCAGGCGGTTGTATTCGTACAACCCAAATGGCGATGTAAAAGCCGTATACCTCTCGTCATCTTCATGAACCTCAACATTGTAGTAACCAGATGTGAGGTCCATGGTAGAGAAAAAGGCATTGCCACCCAGTGCCGCCAGAGCATCAACCTGATGAGGTAACGGATGAGCGTCCTTGATGGTACGGGCATTTATCCAGTGGAAATCGGTACAGAGCCTCAGGTCCCCTGACTTTTTCCAAATGAGGACCAAAGGTGAGGCAAAGTCACTGCTGGACTTTATGATCTCTCGTTCTTCCATCTCATCCAATACTTGTCTGAGTTTCTCGTACTGGTTGGGTGCGACACGTCGGTATGGTAACCGAAAAGGTCTCTCATCACTGAGTCTAATCCGGTGAACACAGCCTTTAGCCTTTCCACAGTCCAATCGATGTCTAGAAAAGATGGACTGGTACTTAGCAATCAGCTCGACAAGTTTCTCTTTACAAGAAGAAGTCACATCACAAGAATCCAAATCAATATCAGCAAACCCCAGGTCATGCAAGATTGAGGTACCTCCACCATGAGGTCCACTGAGACTGCCATTCCCATCACGACAGTCTGGGAAGCTTGAATCATCAGATGTGAGATGGGAGTCTTCCCCATCAACAGTAACATTACCTGACTTCTGCACCTGTTGCTGGAGAATGCACTGTGCATCGTCATGCACATCAGAACAGTCAAAGTCCTCCAACTCTATACAGGGATAGACATCGGCGAGCTTGGCATTTCGTCTCAGTGTCACAGGCTTATCAAAAGGATTTATCACTTTAAGGGGCAGCCAACCATCACCAGGAAGCAATGCCACAATCCTCCCTACCAACACAGACTGTGGGCGTGACCTGGCAGCAGTAGGCTCCATGATGACAGCGCTGCCGACTGAGATGTTGCCAACATTCTGAAGCTGACCCCAAACCAAATGTTCACTTAGAGGATCAAGAGTCACGGCCCTCTTTATCCTCACTGCTCCCACTTTGTCGGGGATGTCACTGCCTGACCACACCTCCACATTAGCCAACAGGCTCAGCAGCCTACGTTGCTCAACTTCACTGTGGTCAGACACAGTCATGTGGCTCAAAGCGTCCCTCGAAGCTTTCAAGCATCGAATCAGGTATTTCAAGAGATTACTCCCCACAATGAGATCATGTTGTGTAGCAACCACAAATGTTGGAACAATCACAGGGAAGCCGAACAGCTCAATCTCCAGATCACAAATTCCCAAGGGTTTGGTCCGTGACCCACCACAACCAACCAAAACCACATCTGTGGGCACCAGAGAAGGGCTCTTCATCGCTCCCTCCTGTGACAGCTGCTGCAAAACCCTGGAACTCAAGCTGCATGCCATCGAACCACTGTCAAGCATAGCATTCACATCAACTTCGTTACCAATCAGTGCTTTAGCATGGAAGAGCTTGTCATAAGGTGCAATTCTCTGTGTGTTCTGCAATATGACTTTACTCTTTAGCTCTTCACATACACTCTCATAAAAAGATTCCAAATCATCATTTTCTGTACTCGGGGGATTGACTACTGGCCCAACACTTGCCCCCCCTAAATGCTGGCCCTCTCGTTTCCCTCTTGCTGAGTGGTGTGTTTACTAGTAGCACTGCCCACTGGCTGAGGCATGACAGACTTTGGACATTCGGCACGTGTGTGGCCAGAAGCATAACAAAGGAAACAGAGATGGTTGGACCGGCAATGAAAACGAGTAGTATGCCCCTTGTCCCCACACACTTCACATGGCAGCGAGGGTCGCGCTCTGTTTCTGGGCCCTCCCTGTGACTGACGTCCTGGCCTGTCATAGTACTGAGTCTGGTGGGGCCCCTGCGCTAGACTATGTTCCAACATGCTGAGAATACGGTCCAAAGGCTCAGCAGACTCCTGCGGTGACTGGCCTAATGCTGGGCCTGTGTTAGTGTTGCAAGCAGACTTACCAGTTGGTAATGGCAAATGGGGAGCAGGACTGATGTCTTGGCGCAACACAGCTACAGCAGTGGTACTCTTAAGCTGAGAAGAGTGCCTCTTATCCCTCCTGTGTCCAACCAGTGTCTCGTGGACCTCAGCAGCAGTCCACTGCCGTAGCGGCTTGCACCTGAATATTAGGGACAGTTCAGCATCAGGGCAATGTCTGATAAACAGAGTAGTGAGTTCCTGTGAAGGATTATCCATTGATTTATTCTGTCTTTTCAGACAGTCCTCAGTCACTTCCACAGTTTTGTTCAACCTGAGCCAATACTCAAAAGGATCCTCACCAGAGAATGGCATGGTGGCATAAAAATCAGCAAGTGGCATGATAGAGGAAACTGTGTCACTGAAATGTTGCTTCAAAATGTCAAAAATGGGACCTGGGCCATCAGACAGAACAAGAAAGAGGTTACTGCGAAGGCCCACTTTAACCACTTCCCTCGCCCTCCCCATCAACCTGTTCCTGACCTCCTCAGCCTGCCTGCTTCTTGAGATATGTCATGACCACTGCTTCCCATTCATGTACCGTATAGGCATCCAAGCCATCCCCCTTAAAGCATACTGGCTCTTTGACTTCAGATTTCACCACCCAGTTTGTGAAAGAAGAGTCCACCCCCCGAACTGGACGTATTACCAGCAACATTATTACCTGCTCCACTACCAAGCTGTGATGTAATGCAGGAGACAATACTCTCTCCAATAGACATGCCAATTTCCTTAGCTATGCCTGCAATAATATGGACTGAAGAACTGCCCTCATATGCACCAGGCAAGTCAAGCCCAGCACAGCCAATTCGTGGCGGATCAGTGAACGTATCATCAGTATTTGAAATGTTTTCAAGAGCTGGCATAGGGGTGGACGTGACAGGTGTAGACTGAAACCTAGCCCTAGCCCCACCCCTACCCACAGGTGTTACAGGAGTGTACATTAACGCACCCCTCCCCCTGCCAACACCAGCACCAAAGTCCATGTTCAGTATGGAAAAAACAAGCAAGAGAAACAGTAAAAAAAACAAAACAACAATCACCACCACCACCAAGATGCCTATATATATATATATATATATATATATATATATATATATATATATATACACACACTATATAAAAAAGATTCACTTGACCCACTCTTAAATGAAAACAGTACAGACAAAACAACAGAAAATAGGAGTCACATGCGTAAAATCACTGAGACCCCAAATTTACCAGGCCCAAAACAAAAGGAAGCCAATTAGGACAAACAAACAAACAAAAATTTCAAAATTAGATTTCAAGTAGCAAGGCACACAGCCAATAAAACAAAACAAAACACACAAAAAAACAAATCCAAAATCAAATCAGCTCCAACAGGGGGGGAAAAAACAAACAAAAATGCCACTCCAACAGAGCAGGTTATACAGTCATGTATAAATGAAACAACAAGACTGCTCAGACCTGGTAAATGATCTGGCTGATATTTCACCCCAAATGAGTTGCAAAATGAACAAAATAAAAATAAATGGGCGTTCAAATCACTCAAGTGAGACAATGCGTCAATATTCCCACCCCAGTGAGAAAACAGTGAGGAAACCAACCCCTGCTGCAACACGGATGTGATTACCGCCCCACCTGCTGGCGAAAAGCGGCACTGCGCCCAATAAACAGCCCAGTGCGTCAGTGACTCATCAGCAACTGCCAGGGCCGGTTCTGCCCTAATCTGGACCCGGGTGCAACATCGCGCAACCCCTAAAACACACACACACACACACACACAGACACACCAGTCTAAATCAGGACAACCATAACTATAACTATAAACATTTTGCATCAACTATTTTAACTAAATGGGCTATAATAAATAAGCCTGCAGCCACGGCGGGCTAAAGTAACCATTCAATGACACAACTGAAAGCCTGCAGGAGATAGTCCCTGTGTCCTCGATTTCTTCTGTTCGTCTACTAAGCCAAGAAGTATATACTCGTTTTGCATTTTCTGCCTCCTTTTTTGTATTTTCAACCCTGCGTTTATTTTCTTTCCTTTTCTGAAAACCCGATTTGTGTCCAGACATTTTGTTCTGCTACCAACGAACTAACTCGTCAGGTCTCGTCTCTCGAGCCCGCGATGATTCCCGTGGGAAGGGCAACAACTGATACATTTTTACAAACAACCAATAAACAGCCAATAGGGAGGTTGCAACGTTCAGGCTCTCCTTTGCTCAGAGACACTCAGTAATGCACTTATTCAGGAGCAGAGAGAACTCTTTATTTTTTATTGGGGCCCCTCTCCACACCAGTCCCGGGTGCAAATGCTACCGTTGCTACCCCTCCAGAACCGGCCCTGGCAACTGCGGTAGTTTTCTCCAGGAGCATGCGGTCACTCTCCCGACGGGAAGACTCCCGGAGCGCCGTCACGGCACCATTGTAACCGCTGTCTGCGTTGTGTTGCGTTTCTGTGACAAAGGCCGACACTTTCTCAGTGTTTGAATGCACTTTTATTGCCTGTAAGACAGCAAGGAAACCCACTGGTTGGTCACGTTCATATACAGCAGTCTCTCGGCACAGCATGGGCTCAATCCTCACGTACTGGCCAGATTATTCATAAATAATAATTAATAAACATAAACCCAAACATAAACATATGTACCTGTAAGACAGCAAGGAAACCCACTGGTTGGTCACGTTCATATACAGCAGTCTCTCGGCACAGCTTCATGGGAAGAAGTTCGCAAATATTAGCTTAGCCTTTGAGCTAAGGTAGCTAACTATCGTATCAATTTGTAACAACCAATTTGACTCATTCTGCTAAGTGCAATGTGTTCGCCACCTTCTTAAGTATAATATAATTTTAGCTGTGTTATTGCATTACGTTATTTTCACAGTTTCAGTACAGTGCTGTGCTTTGAGTAACCTACCATGGGCTCAATCCTCACGTACTGGTACTGAGTAGTGGTGTGTCATTCACGAACGAACCGTTCTTTTTGAACGAGTCTTCGAAGTGAACGACTAGAACTAGTTCGCGCTGCCTCTCGTTCTCGGTCGTTCGCGAATCAGCAGTCTCTGCTCGCTGGCAGCAGGGTGGTCGCTGAATCTCGGTCGTTGGCGAATCAGCAGGATCTGTTCAGTAGCAGAAGGGCGTCCAACTTGCATTTTGATCTGTGCAGAGCAGCGCCACTTTACTTCTTTAAGGGCTATCTGAGCCCTATTATCAGAGCGTTGACACATGCCAGGTCTTTAGTTTACAATTTAGAGCTCTCACTCAGCAATACATTTCAGTTCACAGCGAACGAGCTCAGCAGTTCGCGAACGAACGAACAGCCAGCAGCCAGCCTGCCTGCTGCCATACTGGGCTGGGCGCATAGCAACTAGTGGTGTGTCGTTCACGAACGAACCGTTCTTTTTGAACGAGTCTTCGAAGTGAACGACTAGAACAATGAATGATCATGAATGCAGCAGAGAGACATCGCAGGCTACTGTTCGCTGAATACGATGACTTGTAAAGTTGTTTATTCTCTGAAATGAGTGTTGCTGTTAAATAAGCAATTTTTTTTTTGCTTAATGGGTTTGAGAGAACAACTGCATAGCCGTCCATGGCTCTACTAAAATAAATATAATAAATATAAAAACAGCTTTATTCTCATCTACATTTAATTAACTTTCAGAGCTTTGTTTATGTAGTCTTTTTCAGATAATGCTAGGATAATGTTTTTCTTCCATCTTTTTCTCAAGCACATGCTCTGAAAAATTTTGCTCTGAAAACTTTCCTTAAGACTCAAAATGATACGGATATGAAACTCTTTAAAGGCCTGCGAAATAGAGTTGTAAAGGAACTGCGTACTTCAAAATCCCGCTACTATCTTCAAGTATTATCAGAGTCTAAAGGAAATAGTAACATCATTTGGAAGCAACTTCATAGCTTAATAAATCCAAAGGGTAAAGTCACCCAAAATAAATATAAACTTAAAATTGGGGACAGTGTCGTCACTGATTATGGACAAGTTGCTACTGAATTTAACACTTTTTTATTCAGTCTGTCAAAAACCTGACATTGAACTTTCTAAATAATCATTATAAAACTAACATAGACCTTGTTGAAGAGCATACTAACTTATTCCAGTTCAGGGAGGTTAGTCCATCTACTGTCCAAAAAGATATTAATGATTTGAACACCACTCTCTCCAAGGATATATACAATTTAGACACTGCATTTCTGAAGCAATACAGTAGTATCTTAGTCCAACCCCTCACACATCTTATTAATGTTTCCATTAAAACTGGGCAATTCCCAGACGGATGGAAAAAAGCTCTTGTTACACCACTTTTTAAATCTGGAAATTCTGAAACAATCAGTAATTACAGACCAATCAGCCTTCTTCCAGTCCTGTCTAAAGTTCTAGAGAAGGTTGTCCTAGAGCAACTCCTACATCACCTGGAAGTAAATAATTTTTTACACCCTTTACAGTTTGGTTTTAGACACAAACTTTCTACAGAAACAGCGATTTGCTTATTATCTGAAAATATCAAACAATCACTTGATAAAGGGAATATAGTTGGGGCTGTTTTTCTTGATTTGAAAAAAGCATTTAATACAGTGAATCATGACATTTTGATCTCCAAACTTTCAAAATTCAATTTGTCCAAACGGACATTGTCTTGGTTTGAGTCCTACTTGAAGGGCCGCGAACAGTGTGTCACAATTAATAACATAAGATGTTTATCCTGCAAAATGGATACAGGAATCCCACAAGGGACTGTTTTAGGCCCTGTACTCTCTAGCCTGTACATCAACGACCTGCCAGACATATGTCCAGATATAGGCCTTCAAATGTATGCTGATGATACAGTGGTGTATGCATCTGGTAACACCCATGACTCTGTATCAGACAAGCTAAATACAAATTTGACTAAAGTATCAACATGGCTTGAATCTTCCTGTCTGACACTAAACACTAAAAAGACCAATTCAATTTGCTTTTCAATTAAGAAAAAAGCTATAACCAAATCTTTGAATGTACATATTAAAGATGAATTTTTTGAACAAGTACCAGAGGTTAAATACCTGGGAATAATTCTAGACAGTCAGCTAAATTTTAAAACTCACATTAAAAAAATCTGCAAAACCGTTAAAGCCAATTTAGGTTGTTTTAAGCTGATCAGAAACTGTCTGACCTTTAATTGTGCTCTACTCTTCCTGAACTCTATGTTACTTTCACACATGTCATATGGTGCGACTACTTGGTCCCAAGCAAACCAAACAACCATTAAAGCAATAGAGAGTCTTTATAATCAAGCCTTAAAAGTTTTGGACAAAAAACAGATAAGGTACCATCATTGCAAAATTTTAAACAAGCATAAGAGCCTTAGTTTTGCTAATTTTATTGTTTTTCACTCTGTAAAATTAGTTTTCAAATGTCTAAACAATCTTGCTCCTTTGCCCCTTGCTAGACTCATAAGATCACAGAGCAGATCCACTAGAGCAGTGTCAAGTGGCAACTGTAGAATTTTATTCTGCAAAACATCCTTTGCTCAGTCAGCCTTTTCAGTCAAAGGTCCAAAACTTTGGAATTCTCTACCTGATCATCTGAAATCGCTTTCAAGCTTCACTAATTTTAAAAAAATTAAAAAACCTGGCTAATTCAACAACAATCATGTAGTCATATATAGTCTTTTTTAAACTTTATAATGGGTTATTGCTACCAGATTTTTTTTTCTTCCCATTTCAAAAGCCCTCCTAGGGACAAGTGTTGAAAATTAGCATTTGCTATAAACACTACGATACAAGCATGGGATAGGCTGTTCACTTATATGTGTACTGTTTTGTCTATGTATATTGTATCCGTCCCTATCAAATAAACCAAAAAATAATAGACCCAACACCTGAAGGCTATGAATCTTTCCAAAGACTAGTCTGGGACGCTGCGAAGAAGAACATCCCTCGCGGATGTAGGAAGCAGTACATCCCTGGCCTAACTGACACCAGCAAAGAAATTTACGACAGGTACATTGAAGCCTATGATACTGACCCATTTGCCGAAGAAACTATTGAACTTGGAGAAAACCTACTAGCATCACTTAGTGAAGCAAGAAAGGAACGCTGGCAAGAAACCATCACACACAACAGTAAGAAGGCTTGGAAGACCATCAAAAAACTAAACAGGAGTCAGATCAACGTATTGCAGCAGTGACTCCGCACCTACTATGACCAGGCGAACCAAAGATTTGGGGGACAACGTGTATGACCAGCTGAATGAGAAAGCGTCAGAATTCGATTTTTTTGCTTTGGCCATGGATGAGAGCAATGACGTGCAGGACACAGCACAACTGCTATGATCTATTGCTCATATTATTATAATTTCACTGTTTTTTTAATGTATTTATTTGACCTTTATTAAGTGCTGCACACAATTATTATTAATAATATCAACAGGCCTACCTACAATTTATAATTTTCCACTCACCTTTGCCAGTGTCAATCACCTCAACTAGGCAGATGTTTCTTACCTTGACAGCTTTGATGTTATTTTTATTAGAAAATAAATAAATGGAATATCTGTGGTATTTCAAATTAAAACAAAGTGTGAAGACTCGATTACTACTTTTGCAAACCACTAGTAAAGATAAACAAATATGTGCCAGGAATCAAGTGTTGATATAGTAGTGGGGATATAGTAGTGGGGATATAGTAGTGGGGATATAGTAGTGTGGATACAGTAGTGGGGATACAGTAGTGGGGATACAGTAGTGTGGATATAGTAGTGGGGATATAGTAGTGGGGATATAGTAGTGTGGATATAGTAGTGGGGATATAGTAGTGGGGATATAGTAGTGGGGATATAGTAGTGTGGATATAGTAGTGGGGATATAGTAGTGGGGATACAGTAGTGGGGATATAGTAGTGTGGATATAGTAGTGGGGATATAGTAGTGTGGATATAGTAGTGGGGATATAGTAGTGGGGATATAGTAGTGGGGATATAGTAGTGTTGATATAGTAGTGGGAATACAGTAGTTTATCACTGTCACACAGCGGGAGGTCAGTAGGCTATTTAAGGGAATTAACACACGCAAGTGCCCTGGCCCAGATAATATCTGTGGTAGCGTATTAAAACACTGCGCTGAACAACTGTCCCCTGTTTTTGTTGACATTTTCCAGTCTTCCCTGGATCAGCGGACTGTCCCTACACTCTGGAAGATCTCAGTCATCATCCCCATCCCAAAGATCCCTTCACCTTCTGAGCAAAACCACTACCGTCCTATAGCACTGACTTCTCTTGTTATGAAATGCTTGGAACGAATCGTAAAGAAACATTTTTATACACACTCATCAGCTATTGGACCCATTACAGTTTGTGTACCGTCCCAGCAGGGGGGTTGATGACTCCATTGCAACGTTACTACATCTTGTGTACACACACCTGGAAGCTGCTAAAACCCATGCAAAAATAATCTTTTTTGACTTTTCATCTGCTTTTAATACTATCAAGCAGAACATCTTGGCTCAGAGGCTACATGAGGACTTTGGATTAGCTGGAGGCTTGATCCTGTGGCTCTCAGATTTCCTGAGTCAGAGAGTCCAGCAGGTGAAGGTGGGCTCTTCTCTCTCTCCGACAAAACCATCACTAACACAGGCTCCCCCCAAGGATGTGTTTTATCTCCGCTACTGTACATACTGTACACCAATAACTGTTGCAGCTCTTATCCTGGCAGACATTTAATCAAGTTTGCAGATGACACTGCATTGGTAAGCCTGCTCAGAGAGGACGAGCAGGACCATGGACCAGTCCTGGAAGAGTTTCTCATCTGGTGCGAGAAGTCCAACCTCCTCCTCAACACCTCTAAGACAAAAGAGATATGTCTATTGACTTTAGAAAAGACAGACCAACCAACCCCACTGTCATCGGGGGGCAGACCATACAGTCTGTCACAGAGTATAAATATTTGGGGGTAGTCTTAGATAACAAGATAAGGTGGGAGCAGCACATTGAAGCCATCCAAAAAAAGGGGCAGCAAAGGCTGCACTTTTTAAAAAAGCTGGTCTCCTTTGATGCAAATCCCAGCATAACCAGAATGTTTTACAGTGCTTTTGTGGAAAGTGTCTTGATGTTTGCCATCATCTGTTGGTTTGGAAATGCTACAGTTGCACAAAAAGGTAGGCTAAGGAAAATAATAACAACTGCTAGCAAGCTGATTGGCACAAATCTCAAAAGCTTGGAGATGATTTATAGGGAACGTTCACTGGGTAAAATAGACACGATTTTAGCAGATAAGAAACACCCTCTATTTTATACATTTGAATTATTGCCATCAGGCAATAGATTCCGTTATCCTGCTCTCTCCAAGAATAGGACCAAGCAGTCATTCATTCCACAAACCATTAGCCTTTTTAATAAACAAAACCCCAGATCTTAATTTTGATTTTAATTTTAATTGTGCAGGAACTGTTCAGCGGGTCTGAGCAGGGAAGCCACATTTTATCACATTTTATTTTATTGAGTGTACACTTTTAACTTCTAACGTTTTTATTGTTTTTAAGGATGTATTTATTTCTTCCTTGCTGTTTGCACATTTCTCCAGTATATACTTTTATCTAGGACACTTTAGTGCTATTTATTTCCCCTCCCTACTGTACCTGCACAGCCAGCGTTTTTGCACAACCAGTGCATTTTGGCCATTATGCACTTATGCCAGAGAAGTAGAAACTGTGAGTGGGACTGTTGAATAGTTTGTCCTGTCCTGTCTAATGTCCAGTGTCTTTTGTTTAATCTGGGTAAATGTGTAATGTAAATGTGTTAGACTTTGTTCCTTCATGTCATAGGCAAATATAACATGCCTGGTGTACCTCACTTGCTGACCAAAATTTCCCCATGGGGACAATAAAGTTTCTAACTAACTAGTGTGGATATAGTAGTGTTGATATAGTAGTGGGGATATAGTAGTGGGGATATAGCAGTGTGGAATATAGCAGTGGGGATATAGCAGTGTGGATATAGTAGTGGGGGATATAGTAGTGGGGGATATAGCAGTGGGGGATATAGCAGTGGGGGATATAGCAGTGGGGATATAGCAGTGGGGGATATAGCAGTGGGGATATAGCAGTGGGGGATATAGCAGTGGGGGATATAGTAGTGAGGGATATAGTAGTGGGGGATATAGTAGTGGGGATGGCTGTGCCAGGCGAGTAATCTCTACTACACAATGAGGCCTGCTGGTGGTCATATTTGTATGGGTCATACAATTCTATGTTATGTAGCTGACCCGACCCCGGCCCCCCATCACAGTCAGGAACGACAATGTGGCCCCCAGAGAAAAAAGTTTGGTGACCCCTGCACTACATGGACATCAGGAGGTCCCCTGACGGCTGAGATCACGTCACAGCTTCATGACGGTTCAAGGCCTAGGTGTAGTACCTCCAAAAACCTTCAAGATGGAGAGGTGGAAGGAAAATGACTCAAACAACAATGAGTCATTACCTCCCCCTAGCGAGACACTTCCCCCGGGAGCAGACCTACCAAGGAGGGACTGGGTCATGCTCAACAGAGCCAGATGCAAGGTAGCTACCGGAGGACCGGTGACAACAAGCTGAGATGGGGTAAATCTACAAGTACAGCCTGTCCCTGCAGGGAAGACCCCCAAACCATACAGCACCTTCTACATAACTGCGAACTTGGTCCGACCTGCTCAGATGGCGATCTCTGGGAGGCCAACGAGACAGCCCGTCGCTGGATCCAGAGTTGGAGCGACATGATATGATGATGATGATGAGTTGGTCCCATCAGTTCCTAAACATTTGATATGTTGTCTTTCTACTGTTTTCAATAAAATGTCAGGTTTCCATGATTTGTAAATCATCGCATTCTGTTTTTATTTATATTTCCCAACTTTTTTGGAATTGGGGTTGTCATTATTTTTTGATGGAGGCGTTCAAGTCTTCAATCCTACACAAAACATTGTTGGTGCATAGAGTCATTATATTTTCTGAACTGTGTGGTTGATGCCATTTTGCAACCATATATTTTTGGTTATTCTTTGATTTTAGGTCAATCTAAAGTCATGGGGTGTACAGTGAAATGAATCCTTACCCAAGAGAAGAATGCTGACATTCTGCCATGATGTATCTACAGAGAAGCAGCAAGTTGTTTTTGCTCATGTCTAATTACATAAAGCTTTCTGTTACAGCAAAATAAAGCGATTCAAATGTGTACATAAATTTCAAGCAAAAAGTAAAACTTGAAGACAGCATAGAAATAATCAAATAATGAAATGCTCTACATGCATGCAGTTTTGTTTCATTCAAATATCCAAACACACTTCTCGTCACATACGTAGTTCACAAAAATTCAAATTCAAATTAAGAACAAAGAATAAAGGATTCTTCTTTTTCCAGAAGCAGTTCTGTGTACATTTTCAGTGCCAGTATAATGCTTTATGATGAAACAGCAGAATATCCAACCCAAAAATCTCATCTCATTATCTCTAGCCGCTTTATCTTGTTCTACAGGGTCTCAGGCAAGCTGGAGCCTATCCCAGCTGACTACGGGCGAAAGGCGGGGTACACCCTGGCCAAGTCGCCAGGTCATCACAGGGCTGACACATAGACACAGACAACCATTCACACTCACATTCACACCTACGGTCAATTTAGAGTCACCAGTTAACCTAACCTGCATGTCTTTGGACTGTGGGGGAAACCGGAGCACCCGGAGGAAACCCACGCGGACACGGGGAGAACATGAAAACTCCACACAGAAAGGCCCTCGCCGGCCACGGGGCTCGAACCCGGACCTTCTTGCTGTGAGGCGACAGCGCTAACCACTACACCACCGTGCCGCCCCAACCCAAAAATCATCTTCATAAAATCTAAATATTTTCAAACATAGCTGAACATAATGTTTCTGCTTTTCAGTCTCGTCATGCAAGACACAAACTCACAAGTTCTGTACTTATAACATCCCCTCTGTTAGAATTAGGTGATTTAAGGAAGGTGTCGATATATTCCCAGTCTCGACTCAACAATTAATATCAGTGTAATTAATAAAGATATTAAAAGATAATTATGATTGTAGATTGTGGTTGTTTATCACCTTCCAAGAGACACCCATACAGGCCAGAGTTTATTCAAGGTTCAGGTGATTGACAGGAAATCTCTGCTGAAGATGTAACGTGAAAGTAAACTTAGTGTGTTTGTGTGTGGTTAAAGCAAACTGTGAATAACTTTCCAAGTTCATTGTAAATCTAACTTCTTGTTGTGTAGTGGTGTGCAGTTGTGTTCATCAATTTCAATCTTATTGCAATAAGACAATTTCAGACCAAATTCAAGATAGCAGCGTGCATGGACACAGCAGCTTCTGTGGCTCCAGCTAACGGTGCTGTGTTATTGTCTGTCACAGAGACGGTCAGTTTCTCTCAGGGTTAGAGCCGTAAAGCCCTTATAGTTTTGGGCTCAAAGAGCAGCTTTGTAATACCGACATCACAAAGAGAGAAGCTATGTGGCCGAGGACTACTACGTGGACAAAGGTTCAACACTGTGTTGCCTGTTTCAGCTACGCAGGTAAGGAGGCACCACAAGCAGAGTGAGAGGAACCGGAAGCGAGGCAAATGACTGGGTGTCTGCTGGAGTCAAAAGGCTAACTCTAGCCAATCAGCTCTCCCATTAGTACCACGAGCTAATGTGCGTTCTCTGGACAATAAAATGGACCACCTGAGACTTCGACCACCCAGTCTGAAACAAGGAACTACTGTGTACTTATCTTCACGGAAACATGGCTGCAGAACAACATCCCCGACAAAGCTATCCAGCTACAGGGGCTAACATCGTTCCATGCGGAAAGGAACATTGAGACCTCCAGTAAGAGTCATGGTGGTGGATTCTGTGGTTATACCAACAATGAGTGGTGTTTTAATGCATTGACAGTCGCTACTCATTGCTCACCACAGAGAGTGTTTTTAGTGGTGAAATGCCACCCGTTTTATCTACTATGGGAATTCACCACTATTATAGTCGGAGCAGTGTACAGTACATCCCTCCCAGTGCTAATGCCAGTGCTAATCCTAACAAAGAGCAAGGGTGAGCTCAACAATGCCATCAGTGAGCAACAAATGGCCCACCCAATGGCTTTTTCATTGATGCCGGGGATTTCAACCATGCCAACCTGAAAACTATAGCACCAAAGTTTTACCAGCATGTCAAATGTTGCAACAAGGGGAGACAACATGCTGGACTTATTTTATACCAGTGTCTGCATAAAAGTCCCTGCAATGGGTGGAACACTGAAGCACTGGGACAGGTGGGTTAATGGTAGGGCACTTGTTTTATTTGAGCTTTTCAGCATCAAAACTCTGCTCTCTCTCTCTCTCACACACACACACACACACACACACACACACACACACACACACACACACACGGTGTGGAGGGAAGGTCTCCCTCCCCTCTGCTTCCTCCCACCATATAAACCCTCAGCTGTCACTGCAAGACACACACACACACACACACACACACACACAATTCGACACAGGTCTGATCACTTTGCCACTCACCTTCCCTGGCCTCACCCTCCATTCACAAACTGGCACTCGACCACGCCCCCACTGCCACAGTCTGTGACTCAGACAAGGCCATCCCTCAGTCACCACCTGGGCCACTCAGACCACCTTCGTGTCCTGCTTCTCCAAGCATACAGGCCACTACTGAATCACTGCAGGCCAGTCCAAAGAAACATTAGAGTCTGGCCGGAAAGAGCCACCTCAGCCCGACAGGACCGCTTTGAGACTGAACTGGAACATGATCAGGGAAGCTGCCACTTATGACCAGTACATTTGCCTGGAAGAATATCCAGACTTTGTGACTGGGTACACAGAGGAGTGCGTTGATGTCACTGTTGAAAAGAGCATAACCACGTGTGCCAACCAGAAGCCATGGCTTTTGGCTGAGGTTCATGCCCTGTTAAGAGCAAGAGACACTACCTTCAAGTTGGAAGAGGAAGGGCCTCTCAGGTCAGTAAGGGCTTAGAATCAGAAACACTTTTATTGCCAGGTATGCGAACACACGAGGAATTTGACTCCGGTACCACTTAGCTTTCATAGTACAACACAGATAAAAGCATATACACAAAACAAACAAACAAACAAACAAACAAAACAAAGGAATGGTAATAGTCGGGAATAATAGGGAATACAGAGAGAGAGTCTAACTGCAGTGATCTTCAGGGGAAGATTGTTGCTCCAGCAATGACCTTGACCAAGGCAGTGCTGGCTGAGAGAGCCGAAGATAAGATTGGAATTTGTTTAGGCTTGAAAAGGGTAGACGTGGCAGACTACCCTGCTCATCCATTCTGGTCCCTAAAAACCATTTCTCTCTGCAAAGCCATCAACTTCTCCTAGATGAATCCACAGAGTGGCTAAAAGTTCTGAATAGCCACAGTCTAAGTGCCAACAGCTCTGCCCACCACTTCAATCATGTCGGGCAGCTTTATGGGGCTTTGAACAGCTGTCACCATTTTCTGATTTCCTCGATACACCAGGGCAATGCCTAGTCCAATCAGCAAAAGTCTTGTGATCATGGTTCCGAATAAGGAATTATCCTCAATGTCCTCCACAGAAAGAACCACCAGGCACACGACACGCCACCTCTCCCACACATCCATCGTATATCCAGCTGCAAACGTTCCGGCAGGACAGGCTGGTTCCCCCGAACCCAGGCTTCTTGTCGAGAAGATTGTGTCAATTGCGTGAAGAGACCAGTTTATCAAATCCATGAATTTTGATTTGAAGAACAATGCAGAAAGGGTCTCTCAGACAAGACGAGTCAGCATAGCAGAAGCTCTGGGGAGGAGAGGCAGAGAAATGCGAGATGAGAGGAAAAAAACACCTCCGCATTATGCTCCTATCAGGAGCACTATGTGGAAACATTTAAAAAACCTCAGCGCAGCAGCTTTCCGTGAAAGCACGGAGAAGAATTAACACAACAATTACACAAAACATAGAAAGTACGAGAGAGCGAAGTCCCGAGGCAGCCGTCCGCGGCGCCATCTTAGCTTTCCAAGGTCACCAGTAAAGCAAATTGCCAGTATGCACAGAAGATTAATAACCACTTCTGTGATACTAAGGAACCAAGACACATGTGGCAGGGTATCGAAGCCCTAACAGACTATAAAATCACACCATGCATGCCAGGACGCATGCCTGGGCAAAGTGTATGGAGATCCTGTGGTGCCCAGTCAACAGAATCCCCCTCTCAACCTCACCGATGTGGTCCAAAGGTGAGCAGAGCAATGTGTTTGGCATCAGCTTGGCTGCAGGAGCTGCTGGAAGGAGGTCAGTGTTGGCGATCCAACTGCCTTAGGGGCCCCACTCCAGATTTTATCTCGAGGTTTACTCCTGAAGCCTTTTCCATGACTGGATATGGCCACAAGGCAGTGGAGATTTGGAATCAGAGTTTATCTTCTCCTATGGACTACCTTCCCAGGCTGATGAGCTCCAACTACCCGAAGCAACTGGTTTTCAGGTGCCCTCGCCCCTTCTTCTGTCAGCAGAAGCAGCTCCGCCAGGTTTAGAAATTCAGCTGCACGAGCAGGCCAGGAGTTGGACTTGGTTGTCAGGGGCTATTTGAGGCACATGCCATGTGGGAGCACTTTATAGGCAGTGGGAGCTTGTCCCCACCGCCACCCCTGGCAATGACAACCTTGGAACCAAAATCACACCACATGCCATACCAGGTAGAGTGTTCAGAGACTGTGCTGACCAGCTGGCAGGTGTGCTCACAGACACCTTTAACATCTCCCTGAGAAAAGCTGTGGTCCCCATGAGCTTCAAAAAGATCTCCATCATCCCAGTGCCGAAGCAGTCAATGGTGATGTGTCTCAATGATTACTGTCCAGTAACACTGATTCCCATCATGATAAAGTGGTTCGATTGTCTGGTCAAGAGACACATTCATTCCACCCTCCCTGCCTCACTGGACCCCCTGCAATCTGCCCCAGTCGCTCCAGTGATGATGCTATCTTCGACACCCTGCACTCCATTTTATCACATCTGGACACAAAGGACACAAATGTGAGAATGCTGTTCATTGACTTAGGCTCAGTGTTCACTGTTCCACCAGCAGTTAGTGAGGAAACTCTCTCTGCTGAGCCTCGACAACCCACTCTGCAACTGGATTCTCAACTTCCTGACAGAGACCACAGTCGGTGTGCATCAGCAGCAGAACATCAGGCACCATCACGCTGCGCACAGGTTCCCCCAAGGCTGCATGTTCAGTCTACTGCTGTTTATGCTACTCACCCATGACTGCACAGCCAAGTCAGAATCCAAACTCATTGTCATGTTTGCTGGTGACACGACAGTCGTGGGCCTCATCAGCAACAACAACGAAACACCATACAGAGAGGAGATGGAAAAACTAGTGAGCTGGTGTCACAACAAAAATCTGTCTCTTGATGTAGACAAAAGAGATTATTGTTGATTTCCGGAGAGGGTCGGCTGACCACCCTGTGCACTGGCACTTTATTCTCTGCTTCATCACATCTGCTTTCATCATTCTGCTGCTGTTTATCTGATGTCACACTGTATTTTGTCTGCATTATTTTTGCAATTAATTTTATATTATGATGCTTCATGTTGTGTTTTGTTACGTTACATTTGGCCGAGCGTATGTTGTGCGATGAGATATACACGTATGTGAGGCTGAGTTATGTCAAGTTGTGTATGATAAATTCAGTTATTTTATGTTGTGTTATGTGATGTTTGCACAGCTCTTTACCAGCTCTTTCAATATTTAATGTTTACTGTTTTATAGTGATTTATTGTTTGCACTATCTATGGACTTTGGTCTGTAAGAAAACGATCTTCTGTATCGTACCTATATGGAATTGTTAGGGATTTGCTGGGATTCGAACCTGGTTCGTTGGTGTGATAATCCAGCAAACCCCCACTAGGCCACCAGGGGGATGACTTAAATGCAGAGGCGTGAGGCAGAAGTAGAAAAAGTATCAAACAACAGTTTATTTACACTATGTACAATATTTACAATCCGATGAAAAAAAAAAGAAAATCCAAAAGCTCAGAAGATAACAAAAATAAAAATATCCAAAGGTGCAAAGTCCAAAAACAAAAGGAAAGGCAAAATGCTGAACGTTCAGAAGATCCAAAAACACAGAAACACTTAGGTCCAAAAGAAAAGCAAAGTGCAAAACAAAGAACACGGTACAGAGGAAACTGGAGATAAACATAACAGCACAAAGACTCCGTGACAAGAGGACTGAACTCAGGGGATATAAATACACAAAATAAATTGAACACAGGTGAAAATAATCAGGACTAAACAGGCAATTAACACAAACACAAAACAGGAACAGTGGCGGCCTCTAGAGGCCAAAACAAACATGACACGAAAAGGAAATAACAGCGGCCTCTAGAGGCCAAAACAGTCCCAGTCCTAACAGGACCCCCCCCAGGAGCGTCTCCTGATGTTCCCAGGGCGATCCGGATGGGCCGAATGGAAGTCCCGACACAGTTCTTTGTCTAGGACATCCCGAGCAGGAACCCAGCAGCGCCCCTCAGGACCATAGCCCTCCCAGTCCACCAGATATTGCAGCCCACCGCGGACCCGGCGGGAGTCAAGCAGGCGATGCACAGTGAACACAGTCTGACCCTGGAAGATGCGGGGGGTGGGGGGTTCCTAGGAGCAGGGGCATACGTAGACGTCAGTACGGGCCGCAACAGGGAAACATGGAAAGTGGGGTTGATCCTCAGAGTCCGGGGCAACTGCAGCCGGTAGGAGACAGGGTTCACCCTGCGCACCACCTTGAAGGGGCCAATGTAGCAAGGAGCAAGCTTGCGGTTCTCCACCCGCAGCGGAAGGTCCTTAGTGGACAGCCAAACCCGCTGCCCAGGGCGGAAAGCGTGTGCAGGTCTTCTATCGCGGTTGGCCTGAGTCTGGTTGGTTCTGGAGGTCTGTATGAGGGTCTTCCTGACCTTGCTCCAGGTCTTGCGACACCGTCTCACATATTGGTTGACCGAGGGCACCCCCGCGTCCTCCTCCTGGTCCGGGAACAGAGGTGGCTGGAACCCGAATTGGCACTGGAATGGCGACAGCTTGGTGGCCGATGACTGCAGGGTGTTGTGGGCGTACTCTGCCCATGGCAGCCAGGTGCTCCACGATGTCGGGTTATCCATAGCCAGGCCTCGCAGGGTGGTTTCCAGGTCCTGGTTGAGCCTCTCCGTCTGACCATTGGACTGTGGGTGAAACCCAGAGGAGAGGCTGGCAGTGGCTCCGATGACCTTGCAGAACCCGTGCCACACTCGGGAGGAGAACTGGGGCCCTTGGTCTGAGACGATGTCCTGTGGAAGACCAAAGACTCGGAAGACATGATTAAACATAAGTTTCGCTGTTTCAAGAGCAGAGGGGAGTTTGCACAGTGGTATGAAGCGGCAGGCCTTCGAGAATCTGTCAACTATGACCAAAATGACCGTGTTACCTTGTGACTCAGGGAGACCCGTGATGAAGTCGACTGCCACGTGGGACCAGGGATGCCGGGGAATTGTCAGAGGATGCAGGAGACCCTGGGGATGCTGTCGTGGGTTCTTGGTTCTGGTGCAAACCTCACAGGACAGGACAAATGACCTTACTTCCTTCTCCATGTTAGGCCACCAGAAGCGTCTTTTCAGGAAGTCCAGGGTCCTCCGAGCTCCCGGGTGGGCGGTGAGAGGGGAAGAGTGACCCCACTGGAGAACCTTGGCCCGGGCTTAATGTGGGACGTACAAGAGGCCCGGTGGCCCCGTCCCAGGACCGGGGTCCTGGCGTTGGGCTCGTCGGACAGCCTCCTCAATACCCCAGCGGACAGGGGCCACAATCCGGGACACAGGGATAATAGGCCCGACTTCATTCTCCCTGTTAGTGGCAGAGAACAGCCTGGACAGTGCGTCAGGTTTGGTGTTCTTGGAGCCGGGGCGGTACGAGAGGGTGAAGTCAAACCGACTGAAAAACAGGGCCCACCTAGCCTGTCGAGGGTTCAGTCTCTTGGCTTGCTGGAGGTACTCCAGGTTCTTGTGGTCAGTCCAAACCAGGAATGGATGTTGCGCTCCCTCCAGCCACTGTCTCCACTCCTCAAGGGCCAGTTTGACCGCTAGCAGTTCTCGATCCCCCACATCGTACCGGGACTCCGCAGGACTCAGGCGGTGGGAGAAGTAAGCGCAGGGGTGCAGCTTTCCTTCCGAACGTTGAGAGAGCACCGCGCCGACACCACTGTCCGAGGCGTCCACCTCCACGATGAATGGTTGGGAGGTGTCTGGGAGGACCAGAATGGGTGCCGTGCAGAAGCGGTCCTTGAGGTCTTTGAATGCCTTTTCCGCCTGAGGAGACCAGACATAAGATCCACCGGTCCCTTTGGTGAGGTCTGACATGGGTGCTGCTACAGAACTGAAGTTCCTGATGAACTTGCGGTAGAAGTTAGCGAATCCTAAGAATCGCTGAACCTCCTTAATGGACTTGGGAGTAGGCCAGTCCCGGACGGCCAGGGTCTTGGCAGGGTCCATTTGGAGTTGGCCTGTCCGTACAATAAATCCCAGAAAGGAGACCTCGGGAACATGAAATTCGCATTTCTGGGCCTTGGTGAACAGATTGTTCTGTAGCAGCCTCTGGAGAACCTGGCGGACATGGTGGCGGTGCTCCTGCACGGTCTTGGAAAAAATAAGGATGTCGTCGAGGTAGACAAAAATGTACAGGTTAATCATGTCCCTTAAGACGTCATTGATTAGGGCCTGAAAAACAGCTGGTGCGTTGGTGAGTCCGAAGGGCATCACCTGGTATTCGTAGTGCCCAGACGGGGTGTTAAAGGCAGTCTTCCACTCGTCTCCCTGTCGGATACGGATAAGGTGGTATGCGTTCCGTAGGTCCAACTTGGTGAAGACGGTGGCGCCTTGGAGCAGGTCGAAAGCAGTGGACATCAGCGGAAGGGGATATCGGTTGCGCACAGTGATCTTGTTCAGGCCCCTGTAGTCAATACATGGTCGGAGCCCCCCATCCTTCTTGCCGACAAAGAAGAAGCCGGCACCAGCAGGTGAGGTGGAGGGTCGAATGAACCCAGAGACCAGGGCGTCTTTGAGGTATTCCTCCATGGCCTTGCGTTCTGGCTGAGAGAGGGAAAACAGTCTGCCACGAGGAGGGGTAGTCCCAGGGAGCAAGTCGATGGCACAGTCGTAGGCCTGGTGCAGAGGAAGAACGGCGGCCCTGCTCTTGCTGAATACCTCCTTGAGATCCCAGTACTCTGTGGGAACTTGAGATAACTCGGTGAGATCAGGGGGCTCGGCAGGAGACACAGGAGAGCTAGAGAGCAGACAAGAGGCATGGCATGCAGGGCCCCATTCCACAACCTGGCTTGTTACCCAGTCTATGCGAGGGTTGTGGTGAGTAAGCCAAGGAAGGCCTAGAATAACTGGGAACTCAGGTGAAGGAATCAGGTGCAGGGATATTTCTTCCTTGTGACCTTGAGACTGGAGGAAGACTGGAGAAGTAACTTGGGTGACTCTTCCATCACCTAAGGCTTGGCCATCCAGGGCAGACACAGACAGTGGGACTTCAAGAGGTGCAGTCGGAACATTGATACTTTGGGAGAAGTGAATATCCATAAAGTTCCCGGCCGCCCCTGAGTCTAACAAAGCTTGACAAGAGTGGACAGACTCACCCCAGGAGATGGAGACTGGGATGTAGATTCCTTGGCCAGGGAGTCCGGGAGAGAGGGTAGGCCCCGTCACAACCCTCCCTCGGCTGGACGGGGCGGTCCTTTTCCCAAGAGTTCGGGACATGATGCTCGGAAGTGACCAGGCTTGCCACAGTAGATGCAGCACTTGTCCCTCCTTCTGCGCTCCCTCTCAGATGCGGAGAGGCGAGTACGACCCACTTGCATGGGTTCTGGACAGTCACTGAAGGAGGCAGACGGTCTCCAGGTAGAGGTAGGGAGGCTGGGGGGGGCTCAAGGCTTGGTGGCGTTCTCTCATCCTGTTGTCCAGACAAATAGCATGTGAGATGAGGGTTTCGAGGTCACTTGGGCATCCAATAGAGGCCAGACCGTCCTTGATGGGGTCAGACAGACCATGGTGGAAGGCTGACACCAGGGCAGTCTCGTTCCATCCACTTACTGCTGCGAGCGTCCGGAACGAGATGGCGTAATCTGCGATGCTTCCTCCTTGCCGGATGGACATGAGCTTTCGGGCTGCGTCGGTACTGATGTCCGCCTGATCAAAGACCCGAAGCATCTCTTCAGAAAACAGCTGGAAATCAAGGCACTCAGGTCCCTGTCTTTGCCAGATAGCAGTAGCCCAGGCTCGCGCCTTACCAGCTAATAAGGTGATCACAAAGGCAATCTTGCAGCGATCCGTAGTGTAGGTGGTAGGCTGAAGCTCAAAGGTGAGTTGACACTGGGCAAGGAACTCTCGGCACTCACTGTGCTTGCCGTCGTACCTCTGTGGTGCAGGAAGGCTGGGTTCGTGAGGTGAAGAAGGCAGCATGGCAGGAGGCACAGGAGCGGGAGCTGGATCAGGAGATGCCGGCAGAGATGTCAGCTGTGCCAGGGTTTTCCCAATTTGCTGAAGCAGTTCCTCGTGCCGAGCAAGGGCCTCATGTTGGCTGGTGAGCGTACATCCATGAGCGTCCATGGTCGCTCCGAAGCGTGTCAAAGCTGCCATAATTCCCTGAAGGTTGGCCAGGTAGACAGCTGAAGCAGCCTCTGCTGAGTCGGTCATGACGGAGTCTTTCTGTTAGGGATTTGCTGGGATTCGAACCTGGTTCGTTGGTGTGATAATCCAGCAAACCCCCACTAGGCCACCAGGGGGATGACTCAAATGCAGAGGCGTGAGGCGGAAGTAGAAAAAGTATCAAACAACAGTTTATTTACACTATGTACAATATTTACAATCCGATGAAAAAAAAAAAAGAAAATCCAAAAGCTCAGAAGATAACAAAAATAAAAATATCCAAAGGTGCAAAGTCCAAAAACAAAAGGAAAGGCAAAATGCTGAATGGTCAGAAGATCCAAAAACACAGTAAATACTTAGGTCCAAAAGAAAAGCAAAGTGCAAAACAAAGAACACGGTACAGAGGAAACTGGAGATAAACATAACAGCACAAAGACTCCGTGACAAGAGGACTGAACTCAGGGGGTTCAAACTAAATTGAACACAGGTGAAAATAATCAGGACTAAACAGGCAATTAACACAAACACAAAACACAGGAACAGTGGCGGCCTCCAGAGGCCAAAACAAACATGACACGAAAAGGAAATAACAGCGGCCTCTAGAGGCCAAAACAGTCCCAGTCCTCACAGGAATAATGACAAAGTTGAGATGAGTAGTTCTTGATTTACAGTTTAGAAACCAACTATAATTTGTTGTTAAATTTACTTGAGTAAAAACGTGTTCTGTATCTTTCCACACTGCAAAACCTGTACAACCTCATAGCATGTTGAAATTACCCAAGAGCCCAAACACAGGAGCAATGGATAAGTTTTCCACCTTTCATCATGAACATATTACAACTACAAAGCTATCAGAGAAGCAAAACATATGTATTATTCACTGTTATCTCATTAACAGCTTTAGAAATATACAAGAAAAAAACCCCAAAATGCACCAAGTGTACACTGTCTGAATAAGGGTTAGTGTGACCCCTCTGTTGGTTATGTATCTGGTGGTGGTGAGGGTGGAGTTGGGGGATCTGAACCTGAGCAGTGGATTATCAGTAACACACCGTTTGAACATAAGGTGGTATCAAAATGTCCCTGATACCAAGAACTTTATGTCGAAGGACAATGTTTGATTTTGTGATCATCATCAGACATGAGACCGTTTGTTTATGACACTCGAGTCACGAGAGACGCAGATCAGTCAAGTGTTCTCTACTTGCTGGTGAGCTGATTTCATCACACAGGGTGCAGCTCAGATTTCTCAGGTAAACCCAGGAGAGTCTTTCAGGTTCTCATGGGAGCAAATGGAAAAAGCTTTACAGGAAGCTAATTTAACCTCTGAATGAACTGCTCCTGTGTACACTGAGGTTGGTAATATCCCTCAATCAAAGAGGCAGCTGCAACAAGCGGTTCCCGAAAGGCTGTCAAAGAGGGGGAAACAAGTTAAATCAGGAATCCTTCTGTGTTCTGCTCATGAACAATGTTCCCAGATAGAGCTGATGATTTCCAGCCTCAAAACTGTTCAAAAACCCCAAAACATTTGATCAATATTTACTTCAGTATTTTAATTGCCAATATTACTGACTGTACCATAATTAAACATAATGCACACCAGAAGCAGTTGAAAAATATATTCTTCCCACAGCCCAAAGACATGCAGATTACAGGGGATATATAAAGTATACACACCCCATAAAAATGATAGGTTTTTCTGATGTAAAAAAAAGACAAATAATTTCAAAACTTTTCCGACCTTTAATGTGACCTATAACCTGTACAATTCAATTGAAAAAACAAACAAATCTGTTTTGGGGAAAAACATAAAAAATAAATAAACCCTACATAAGCTGGTTGCATCAGTGTTCACCGGCTGTCAGAACTGATGAAGGCAGAAAATCAAGAGAATCTGAGCTGCTTGTGTGACCTGACTGAATGCAGCTGTGGTTAAATTTCCACAAAATATTACATTCCAGACATTTAGCAGACTGTATTAGCTTATTATTTGTCATATTAAGTGTAATGTCTTGTTTGTGTTTTAGTATGTATAGTATGGGATTTGTGGTGTAGGATGTAACTTTGTCTTGTTTTTTATGTATTTTGAAACTTTTTGCCGCCAGTCTTGGCCAGGACTCCCTGGGAGAAGAGTTATTGTAACTCAGTGGGACTTTTCCTGGTTAAATAAAGGTTAAATAAACAAAAAAAATAAATAAATAAACCCAAATTAAGGATGGACTGGCTATTCTATGTCTCACATAACCACACTGAAGGATTGTGATTGAAAATAATTTTCTTTGATAATTTATAGAGCAAGCAATCAAACAGGACTGATGAAAATATTATCGGATGATTTTCCTTTTCAATCATTTGTATGTAACGTATAAAAGATCCTCTCGTGCATCACATCCATTTTGTATGTTTTGGGGTTGGTTTGTTTGGTTGTTCAGTGTTCTGCATGTTTGGACTCCTCCTCAGCCCTTTTCTTCAGCTCTTTCAGTTTCTTCAATATTTCTGGATGCTGAGTTTCTTTTGCTTCCTGAATCAGGAAGTCCAGATCCTGAAGTGTGGACACAGCATCAGTCTTTAAGGCGATCTTCTTCAGGAAGTGCATACACTGATGACATTCATCCACCAGTCTGGTTATTTCTTTTTCTTGTTCTGCCATTTCTTTCTCAAGCTGGGTTATCCATCTCTTTTTCTCCTCAGACTCCATCTCATATTTCTTTTTCAGATCTTCCTGAATCTTCTTGACCTTCCTTGTTTTCCTCACATAGATTTTTGCTTCTTTAACATGGTCAGTGTAGTCACACCTTCCAGTACACACTGTGCACTTGCCCTTTGACATGGCACTACACCATGAAAGATCTCTGGCCCACCAGCATCCTGGGTAATGACAGTTCTCCTCACACACACTGCAGCAAGTCGCCTCTTTGCTCGAACTCGTTGACGGATCAATTGGTACTTTTTCTTTGTAGACTTCATCCATTTCATATTCAAAGTTAACAGTTTTCCTTTTCTCTTCATGCTGCTGCAGAGCTTCATTTACCTGATCAAGCTTCATTTTCTTGAGCTGCATTGCTTTGACTTGTTTCCTTAAACTGCTGATGTGGTCTACTCGTTGCCTGCAATATGTCAGCACGTTTTCCGTATTTTTCCAACTCACAGGTTTGCTCCCATTTAGAAAATGCAAAAATTTCTTCATGCTTGTGTTGAACAGATTCCATGCTGCCTGAAAACCCTGTAACAGTTGTTCATTTTCCTCTTCATGGTCATATTTCGCATAAAAGTTTTCACAGTGACAGCTGTCAAACCTGAAATGCACAGGCTCCTCCTCATCAGTCTGAGCACATGGTATTTTGGCATCTTTAATGGCCTTTAAGGAATTTGTAGACTTTGTTGGGGCGCGTGTGATGAACACAACCAAGTTTTTCTTCACATCATTGCCGAACAATGAGAGAACGGCATTAAAAACATTCTGCTGTTTTTCAGTGAGTCGAACAGTGCTTGATGACACCACAAGGCACACTGCATCAATTTCATGAACCCAGCTGCTGGAATGAAATAACTCAAGTAAACCATCAGAAACTTTTAAATCCTCCTTTCTACCAGAGGTGGAAAAACCCGGGTGCAGAAAGTAAAAACCCTGCCACATTTTTGCTCCAGCCAGTTCAATGAACCAGCTGATCCTAATTACCACATCCCCTAAGCCAGGTTGATGAGCTAATTGGTGAAATCACCTGTGTTAAGAGCACAGGCAGAAGGAAAACCTAAGCAGGATTTTTACTTTGTCAATCCAGTTTTTCCACCTCTGCTTTCTACCTTCCGTTTTTCCAAATCCAGGCGTGTCGATTACGGTCAGAGAGAACGGGCTGTGTTCAGTAAAGATGTCATACACTGTGACTACATTTGTCTGAGAATCACTTGGGTCCTTTTTTGTCTCCATGATTTCAAACCAAATTCTGTCTGGACTGTCCACACCCAGCATATAGTTGACCATGGCATTGACGAGAGTCGACTTCCCCACTCCTGTTTCTCCAACCATGATTATGGTTTTATGAGGTTTGCTCTCATCTTTTTCTCCAAATCCCACTTTCTTCAGTCTTTCACCATCAAGAAGAGTCCATGGGTTTAGTATATATCTTTTGAGGAATCTGTTTCGGCTATCCTTCATATATTTACGTTGTTGTTCCGTTCTTGAGGAGCTCCTAAAATTAGGTCATGTATAGTGCATTAATTCCAAGTTAATTATTAAAGCTCATCATCGACAGATAAAAATGGTACAGATATCATTAATTATCTACAACTGAAACAAACACACACAATCTTGAAAAAAAGACTTTTGGATATGAAGTAAACATTTTGGGGTTGTCGTTATTTTTTGATGGAGGCGTTCAAGTCTTCAATCCTACACAAAACATTGTTGGTGCATAGAGTCATTATATTTTCTGAACTGTGTGGTTGATGCCATTTTGCAACCATATATTTTTGGTTATTCTTTGATTTTAGGTCAATCCAAAGTCATGGGGTGTACAGTGAAATGAATCCTTACCCAAGAGAAGAACGCTGACATTCTGCAATGATGTATCTACAAAGAAGCAGCAAGTTGTTTTTGCTCATGTCTAATTCCATAAAAAAACTTTGTTACAGCAAAATAAAGCGATTCAAATGTGAACATATATTTCAAGCAAAAAGTAAAACTTGAAGACAGCATAGAAATAATCTAATAATTAAATGCTCTACATGCATGCAGTTTTGTTTCATTCAAATATCCAAACACACTTCTCATCACATACATAGCTCACAAAAATTCAAATTCATATTAAGAACAAAGAATAAAGGATTTTTATTTTTCCAGAAGCAGTTCTGTGTAACTTTTCAGTGCCAGTATAACACTTTGTGATGAAACAGCAGAATATCCAACCCATAAATCTTCATAAAATCTAAATATTTTCAAACATAGCTGAACATAATGTTTCTGCTTTTCAGTCTCTTCATGCAAAACACAAACTCACAAGTTATGTAATTATAACATCCCCTCTGTTAGAATTAGGTGATTTAAGGGAATTATCGATATATTCCCAGTCTCGACTCAACAATTAATACCAGAGTGATTAATAAACATAGTCAAGATAATTATGATTGTAGAATGTGGTTGTTTATCACCTTCCAAGAGACACCCATACAGGCCAGAGTTTATTCAAGGTTCAGGTGATTTACAGGAAATCTCTGCTGAAGATGTAACGTGAAAGGAAACTCAGTGCGTTTGTGAGTAGTTAAAGCAAACTGTGAATAACTTTGTAAGTTCATTGTAAATCTAACTCATCGTTGTGTAGTGGTGTGCAGTTGTGTTCATCAGTTTCAATCTTATGACAAAAAGACAATTTCAGACCAAATTCAAAATAGCATCGTGCATGGACAAAGCAGCTTCTGTGGCTCCAGCTAATGGTGCTGTGTTATTGTCTGTCGAAGACAGTCAGTCTCTCTCATAGTTACAGCCAGTAACCCTGATAGTTTTGGGCTCAAAGAGCAGCTTTGTAATACCGACATCACAAAGAGAGAAGCTATGTGGCCTCGGACTACGACGTGGACAAAGGTTCAACACTGTGCTGCCTGTTTCAGCTACGCAGGTAAGGAGGCACCACAAGCAGAGCGAGAGGAACCGGAAGTGAGGCAAATGAGTGGGTGTCTGCTGGAGTCAAAAGGCTAACTCTAGCCAATCACCTCTCCCATTAGTACCACTAGCTAATGTGTGTTCTCTGGACAATAAAATGGACCACCTGAGACTTTGACCACCCAGTCTGAAACAAGGAACTGCTGTGTACTTATCTTCATGGAAACATGGCTGCAGAACAACATCCCCGACAAAGCTATCCAGCTACAGGGGCTAACATCGTTCCATGCGGAAAGGAACATTGAGACCTCCAGTAAGAGTCATGGTGGTGGATTGTATGTTTATACCAACAATGAGTGGTGTTTTAATGCATTGACAGTCGCTACTCATTGCTCACCACAGAGAGTGTTTTTAGTGGTGAAATGCCGGCCGTTTTATCTACGATGGGAATTCACCACTATTATAGTAGGAGCAGTGTACATCCCTCCCAGTGCTAATGCCAGTGCTAATCCTAACAAAGACCAAGCGTGAGCTCAACGATACCATCAGTGAGCAACAAATGGCCCACCCAATGGCTTTTTCATTGTTGCTGGGGATTTCAACCATGCCAACCTGTTAAGAGCAAGAGACACTACCTTCAAGTTGGAAGAGGAAGGGCCTCTCAGGTCAGTAAGGGCTTAGAATCAGAAACAGAAACACTTTTATTGCCAGGTATGCGAACACATGAGGAATTTGACTCCAGTACCACTTAGCTTTCATAGTACAACACAGATAAAAGCGTATACACAAAAACAAACAAACAAAACAAAGGAATGGTAATAGTCAGGAATAATAGGGAATACAGAGAGAGAGTCTAACTGCAGTGATCTTCAGGCGAAGATTGTTGCTCCAGCAATGACCTTGACCAAGGCAGTGCTGGCTGAGAGAGCCGAAGATAAGATTGGAATTTGTTTAGGCTTGAAAAGGGTAGACATGGCAGACTACCCCACTCATCCATTCTGGTCCCTAAAAACCATTTCTCTCTGCAAAGCCATCAACTTCTCCTAGATGAATCCACAGAGTGGCTAAAAGTTCTGAATAGCCACAGTCTAAGTGCCAACAGCTCTGCCCACCACTTCAGTCATGTCGGGCAGCTTTATGGGGCTTTGAACAGCTGTCACCGTTTTCTGATTTCCTTGATACACCAGGGCAATGCCTAGTCCAATCAGCAAAAGTCCTGTGATCATGGTTCCGAATAGGGAATTATTCTCAATGTCCTCCACAGAAAGAACTGCCAGGCACACGACACGCCACCTCTCCCACACGTCCATCGTATATCCAGCTGCGAACGTTCCGGCAGGACAGGCTGGTTCCCCCGAACCCAGGCTTCTTGTCGAGAAGATTGTGTCAATTGCGTGAAGAGACCAGTTTATCAAATCCATGAATTTTGATTTGAAGAACAATGCAGAAAGGGTCTCTCAGACAAGACGAGTCAGCAGAGCAGAAGCAGGAAAGCTCAGGGGAGGAGAGGCAGAGAAATGCGAAATGAGAGGAAAAAAACACCTCCGCATTATGCTCCTATCAGGAGCACTATGTGGAAACATTTAAAAAACCTCAGCACAGCAGCTTTCTGTGAAAGCACGGAGAAGAATTAACACAACAATTACACAAAACATAGAAAGTATGAGAGAGCGAAGTCCCGAGGCAGCCGTCCGTGGCGCCATCTTAGCTTTCCAAGGTCACCAGTAAAGCAAATTTCTAGTATGCACAGAAGATTAATAACCACTTCTGTGATACTAAGGAACCGAGACACATGTGGCAGGGTATTGAAGCCCTAACAGACTATAAAATCACACCATGCATGCCAGGACACATGCCTTGGCAAAGTGTATGGAGATCCTGAGGTGCCCAGTCAACAGAATCCCCCTCTCAACCTCACCGATGTGGTCCAAAGGTGAGCAGAGCAATATGTTTGGCATCAGCTTGGCTGCAGGAGCTGCCGGAAGGTCATCAGTGTTGATGATCCAACTGCCTTAGGGGCCCCGCTCCAGATTTTTCCTCGAGGTTTAGTCCTGAAGACTTTTCCATGACTGGATATGGCCGCAAGGCAGTGGAGGTTTGGAATCAGAGTTTATCTTCTCCTATGGACTACCTTCCCAGGCTGATGAGCTCCACCTACCTGAAGCAACTGGTTTTCAGGTGCCCTCGTCCCTTGCTCTGTCAGCAGAAGCATCTCCGCCGGGTTTAGAAACTCAGCTGCACGAGCAGGCCAGGAGTTGGACTTGGTTGTCAGGGGCTATTTGAGGCACATGCCATGTGGGAGCACTTTATAGGCAGTGGGAGCTTGTCCCCACCACCACCCCTGGCAACGACAACCTTGGAACCAAAATCACACCACATGCCAACAACAGTGACACTCACTTCCCTGACATGTTAAATGACTTCTGCGCATGCTTTGAAACTCAGCACCACATTAGTGAGGTTGAGACAAAAGAGATTATTGTTGATTTCCGGAGAGGGTCGGCTGACCACCCTGTGCACTGGCACTTTATTCTCTGCTTCATCACATCTGCTTTCATCGTTCTGCTGCTGTTTACCCGATGTCACACTGTCTTTTGGCTGCATTATTTATGCAATTAATTTTATATTATGATGCTTCATGTTGTGTTTTGTTACGTTACATTTGGCCGAGTTATGTTGTGTGATGACATACTGTGTACACATGTATGTGAGGCTGAGTTATGTCAAGTTGTGTATGATAAATTCAGTTATTTTATGTTGTGTTATGTGATGTTTGCGCAGCTCTTTACCAGCTCTTGCAATATTTAATGTTTACTGTTTTATCGTGATTTATTGTTTGTACTATCTATGGACTTTGGTCTGTAAGAAAACGATCTTCTGTATCCTACCTATATGGAAAAATGACAAAGTTGAGATGAGTAGTTCTTGATTTACAGTTTAGAAACCAACTATAATTTGTTGTTAAATTTACTTGAGTAAAAACGTGTTCTGTATCTTTCCACACTGGGAAACCTGTAGAACGTCATAGCATGCTTAAATTACTCAAGAGCCCAAACACAGGAGCAATGGATAAGTTTTCCACCTTTCATCATGAACATATTACAACTACAAAGCTATCAGAGAAGCAAAACATATGTATTATTCACTGTTATCTCATTAACAGCTTTAGAAATATATAAGAAAAAAAACCCCAAAGTGCACCAAGTGTACACTGTCTGAATAAGGGTTAGTGTGACCCCTCTGTTGGTTATGTATCTGGTGGTGGTGAGGGTGGAGTTGGGGGATCTGAACCTGAGCAGTGGATTCAAAATGTCCCTGATACCAAGAACCTTCTGTCGAAGGACAATGTTTGATTTTGTGATCATCATCAGACATGAGACCGTTTGTTTTTGACACTCGAGTCACAAGAGACGCAGATCAGTCAAGTGTTCTCTACTTGCTGGTGAGCTGGTTTCATCACACAGGGTGCAGCTCAGATTTCTCAGGTAAACCCAGGAGAGTCTTTCAGGTTCTCATGGGAGCAAATGGAAAAAGCTTTACAGGAAGCTAATTTAACCTCTGAATGAACTGCTCCTGTGTACACTGAGGTTGGTAATATCCCTCAATCATAGAGGCAGCTGCAACAAGCGGTTCCCGAAAGGCTGTCAAAGAGGGGGAAACAAGTTAAATCAGGAATCCTTCTGTGTTCTGCTCATGAACAATGTTCCCAGATAGAACTGATGATTTCCAGCCTCAAAACTGTTCAAAAACCCCAAAACATTTGATCAATATTTACTTCAGTATTTTAATTGCCAATATTACTGACTGTACCATAATTAAACATAATGCACACCAGAAGCAGTTGAAAAATATATTCTTCCCACAGCCCAAAGACATGCAGATTACAGGGGATATATAAAGTATACACACCCCATTAAAATGATAGGTTTTTCTGATGTTAAAAAAAAAGCACGACAAATAATTTCAAAACTTTTCCCACCTTGAATGTGACCTATAACCTGTACAATTCAATTGAAAAACAAAAAAATCTGTTTGGGGGAAAAACATAAAAAATGAAAAAAACCTACAATAAGCTGGTTGCATCAGTGTTCACCAGCTGTCAGAACTGATGAAGGCAGAAAATCAAGAGAATCTGAGCTGCTTGTGTGACCTGACTGAATGCAACTGCGGTTAAATTTCCCCAAAATATTACATTCCAGACATTTAGCAGATGCTCTTATCAAGAGTGACATACAACAAGTGTAAAAATCAAGCACAAGAAGTACTAAACTTCAAGACAAGAAAGTTCGAGTGCCAACTGAACAAGTGACTTTGTTACTTCAACAGAATATTACACTATCAGCAAACAGCCAAGGAAAACAAGCCAACCATACAAATGAACTCACAAAGTACAACTAAATTGAGAAAAATAAAACCCCAACGGCTTACACCAAGTTATTATGAGCAGGCGAGACAGTACACAGCCTGGGCTGGTTGGTCAAGGCAGCTACAGTATGTGATTACACAGTAGGCAGGGAAGCAGGGGAGAGGTGCAGCCTGAAGAGGCGAGTCTTCAGTCTGCGCTTGAAGGTGGTCAGAGAGTCAGCAGTTCTGACCTCAATGGGAAGGTCATTCCACTAATGGGGAACCAGGACAGACAGCAGTCTAGAGCAGGCTGGGCAGGAACGGAGAGAAGGGGCCAGACGACCAGTAGTTGTGGAACGTAAGGATCTTGCTGGCGTGTAGGGGTGGATCAGCCTCTGGAGGAATGCTGGACTGACCCCTTGACTGCCTGGTAAGCAAGCACCAACATCTTAAATTTGATGCGAACTGCGATGGGCAGCCAATGAAGGGCGGCAAGCAAGAGAGGTGACATGGGATGAACCAGGAAGGTTGTAGACCAGGTGGGCTGCAGCATTCTGGATGAGCTGCAGGGGTCTGGTGACAGATACACTGTAAAAAAAGAATAGTTGAGAATACTTGAAATTTCAAGGCAACAGTCTGCATTAAGAATTTTATGTTTTGCCAATGATGTGCCCATGATAATCCAAACTATGATAAAACTGTTATCTTTATTAAGAATTCTTAATTAAGTCAATTTTCAATTCCTCATTCTGCGAACATAGATTTATCTTTTTGCTGAACAGTGGCATTCACAGTAGTACAAAAAGGCAATTGAGGTTATCAGACTTTTTTGGGGGGCTTTTTTCACCTTTATTTGGATAGGACAGTGTAGAGACAGGAAATGAGTGGGAGAGAGGGACGGGGAGGGATCGGGAAACGACCTCAGGTCGGAATCGAACCCGGGTCCCTGGATTTATGGCATGGCGCCTTATCCACCTGAGCCACGATGCCATACCCACGATGTGGGTTTTAAAAACTTTATTTCAATATTGAAGTTTTGTAATTGTGTAGAACAATGAAAAAAGGCATGTATAGTTTAATGATAAATTGTGATAACCTCAGGGGCTCTCAAGGTAATTTCCCGATCCCTCCCCGTCTCTCTCTCTCCCGCTCATTTCCTGTCTCTACACTGTCCTATCCAATAGAGGTGAAAAAAGCCCCCAAAAAATCTAAAAAAAAAAATTGTGATAACCTCAATTGCCTTTTTGCACTACTGTGAATGCCACTGTTCAGCAAAAAGAGAAATCTATGTTGGCAGAATGAGGAATTGGAAATTGACTTAATTAAGAATTCTTAATAAAGATAACAGTTTTATCATAGTTTGGATTATCATGGGCACATCATTGGCAAAACATAAAATTCTTAATGCAGACTGTTGCCTTGAAATTTCAAGTATTCTCAACTATTTTTTTTTTACAGTGTACTGGGAAGCCAGCAAGGAGAGAGTTGCAGTAGTCCAAGCGGTGCTTGGATCAGGAGCTGAGTAGAGTAGAGTAGGTGGTGAGGAAGGGGCAGATCTTTTGGATGTTGTAAAGTAGAAATCTACATGTCTGGGTCACTGCAGTGATGTTCACCGAAAAGGAGACTGTCGAACACCACCCCAAGGTCCTTTGTGCTGGGTGAAGGTGACGGATGTCCCACAGGGAGATGTCAAAACCACTGTGCTAATTTTTTACAGTTGCATTTGGAATATTTTCCACTCGACATGTCATAAAGCTCCTCTTATTCACTCACTCACAACACTGTTTTTGTCCTCCATGTTTTTCTGTTGCTTGTCCACCAAATTGTGACTTGATTGGTTGAGAGGTTAAAAAAAGTGCATCCTATCACTCAGTGTTTTTCTAAGAGACATTATACTTAAACTTGGAAGCTTGTAAAGTACAGATGACACTATTTTTTAAAGTGGATACATTCTGATAACCAGCCACTTCCTGTTGGATCACCTACAAAACATGAGAGAAAAATTCTTCTTGTGAAAGCAGTCAGGTCTGTTGGGATTCTGTATCCATTTTCCTGGAGAAGTTAGATTCCATGGTTTTGGGGAGTGAGCCACTTTTCCTCTGGAGGACAAAGATGGAGACATTCAATGTGTGTATTGTCGATTTCACAATCCATTTATCAGGAACTGTACCTCATTTTTTCCTTCTATATATGGCTTCATTCTTTTCCTTCTTGGAGCACCCTAATGGGGCATGGAACCTTGAAGGTTTTTGATTTCATTGATTCACTTGCAGGTCTGCTCTGGGGATGTTTCATTTCTGTTTCCATTCAGCCATTTTTTTTTTTTGAGAGGACAGGGACTTGATGGACCTCACACACCTTCACTTCTTCTGTTGATCATTTTATTTCACGTGACTGGAAGGTGACATGTTCATCCACCAGATGATTATTTCAATGTTAGCATCAAACCCAAATCAAGGATGGACTGGCTCACATAACCACACTGAAGGATTGTGATTGAAAATAATTTTCTTTGATAATTTATAGAGCAAGCAATCAAACAGGACTGATGAAAATATTATCGGATGATTTTCCTTTTCAATCATTTGTATGTAACGTATAAAAGATCCTCTCGTGCATCACATCCATTTTGTATGTTTTGGGGTTGGTTTGTTTGGTTGTCCAGTGTTCTGCATGTTTGGACTCCTCCTCAGCCCTTTTCTTCAGCTCTTTCAGTTTCTTCAATATTTCTGGACGTTGAGTTTCTTTTGCTTCCTGAATCAGGAAGTCCAGATCCTGAAGTGTGGACACAGCATCAGTCTTTAAGGCGATCTTCTTCAGGAAGTGCATACACTGATGACATTCATCCACCAGTCTGGTTATTTCTTTTACTTGTTCTGCCATTTCTTTCTCAAGCTGGGTTATCCATCTCTTTTTCTCCTCAGACTCTGTCTTGTATTTCTTTTTCAGATCTTCCTGAATCTTCTTGACCTTCCTTGTTTTCCTCACATAGATTTTCGCTTCTTTAACATGGTCAGTGTAGTCACACCTTCCAGTACACACTGTGCACTTGCCCTTTGACATGGCACTACACCATGAAAGATCTCTGACCCACCAGCATCCTGGGTAATGACAGTTCTCCTCACACACACTGCAGCAAGTCGCCTCTTTGCTCGAACTCGTTGACGGATCAATTGGTACTTTTTCTTTGTAGACTTCATCCATTTCATATTCAAAGTTAACAGTTTTCCTTTTCTCTTCATGCTGCTGCAGAGCTTCATTTACCTGATCAAGCTTCATTTTCTTGAGCTGCATTGCTTTGACTTGTTTCCTTAAACTGCTGATGTGGTCTACTTGTTGCCTGCAATATGTCAGCACGTTTTCCGTATTTTTCCAACTCACAGGTTTGCTCCCATTTAGAAAATGCAAAAATTTCTTCATGCTTGTGTTGAACAGATTCCATGCTGCCTGAAAACCCTGTAACAGTTGTTCATTTTCCTCTTCATGGTCATATTTCGCATAAAAGTTTTCACAGTGGCAGTTGTCAAACCTGAAATGCACAGGCTCCTCCTCATCAGTCTGAGCACATGGTATTTTGGCATCTTTAATGGCCTTTAAGGAATTTGTAGACTTTGTTGGGGCGCGTGTGATGAACACAACCAAGTTTTTCTTCACATCGTTGCCGAACAATGAGAGAACGGCATTAAAAACATTCTGCTGTTTTTCAGTGAGTCGAACAGTGCTTGATGACACCACAAGGCACACTGCATCAATTTCATGAACCCAGCTGCTGGAATGAAATAACTCAAGTAAACCATCAGAAACTTTTAAATCCTCCTTTCTACCTTCCGTTTTTCCAAATCCAGGCGTGTCGATGACGGTCAGAGAGAATGGGCTGTGTTCAGTAAAGATGTCATACACTGTGACTACATTTGTCTGAGAATCACTTTGGTCCGTTTTTGTCTCGATGATTTCAAACCAAATTCTGTCTGTACTGTCCACACCCAGCATATAGTTGACCATGGCATTGACGAGAGTCGACTTCCCCACTCCCGTTTCTCCAACCATGATTATGGTTTTATGAGGTTTGCTCTCATCTTTTTCTCCGAATCCCACTTTCTTCAGTCTTTCACCATCAAAAAGAATCCACGGATTTAGTATATATCTTGTGAGGAATCCGTTTCGGCTATTCTTCATATATTTACGTTGTTGTTCCTTTCTTGAGGAGCTCCTAAAATTAGGTCATGTATAGTGCATTAATTTCAAGTTAATTATTAAAGCTCAACATAGACAGATAAAAATGGTACAGATATCATTAATTATCTACAACTGAAACAAACACACAATCTTGAAAAAAAGACACTTTTGGATATGAAGTAAACGTTTTGGGAACACATTTCTCTTGTTTGAATTCAACATTAGAGTTTTTGTTTGCTTGCCTGCTTTTTTGATTAAAGACTGAAGCTATAATGGGGATAATGTAGTTCTGTCAGATGGAACCTTACCAAGACAACTGTTGACCATCTTCCATGACTGCTTGTGCTATACAAGTGTCTAAATGTGAGGAAAGAGAAAAAACATTTTGACCGATCAGTTATTGGTACAGTTATAGGTAAAATAATAAAACATGCACAGTGGGACCGTCACATCCACAGGGGACACGTCCCAAGACCTAACATAGATAGTCAAAACCGCAGACAGGAGTGAACCACGTATACATCTATTTCATGTACATCTATACCTTTGATGAAGTTTAATTTATAAGTTACACACAGTGACATTAACAGTAACTAATAATAAAACAACTACTACAATATACCCAAATAAAAGTGATGTGAACATGGTCTGTTTATCTCTTGAATGGGATTCTGACATTTCCACTTAATATTTTTGGCCCGGGTTAAACCGCAGTTACAGAGTCAGCGCCTAACTATATGAAATACGATCGTAATGTGAGAACACTGGCACACTTCAGCACTTGCTTTACACATCACTGTTCCCAAATATTACTTTTTGCCAAAAGGTCAATGATCAATTTTGAGATTAACAGACTTGATCTTCAGCAATATGTTTTGAACATGGGAGCAAAGAGAAGAGAGAGTTGTATTCGTTGTCCAGGGCACCAGCCAGATTTCCCCCAGGAAAGCTTTCCAGGCTACTTTGGAGAATGTGGTAGACACTTCAGTGAACAACAAACTGTGTGAGATCAGGGACATTAAGTCTGTTTGGACCATATTCAAGTCCTCAATCACAGAGGGCGCTACAAGAAGCTTCTGGCTGCCGAACTGGCTGGAGGTGCCCAGGGATGCGTTGGTGGACACCAGGGCTAAGGGAAGCTATCAAATTAAAGAAGGAGGCTTTCTGAGTAATGAGACTCCTGATTCAACTGAGAGGTACAGAAGAGGCAGAAAAATTTTGCAGAAGCAGCTGCAAAATTTTATGGGATAGAGTTTTGGGAGGCCATGGGAAAAAAAAGACTTTTGGGTGGCCCAAAATATGCTCTGCCAAACCATTTGGTGCCTCAGGAAGGGGAGATGAGACCATGTGCAATCTTTGCTAAGCAAGTGCAGGAGGATGTTGACCTCTCCAAAGGATACCGTTGTGAGATGGAAGGAGCACTTGGAGGAAACTCCTGAACCCACTGGACATGTCCTCTCTTCAGGAGACAGAAATCTTTGCTGTTTTGGAGTTCATCCTTGTGGGTGAGGTTGCTCTGGGGCTAAGAAACCTTCAAGGCTGAGGAGCGGATGAGATTCAGCAAGACATGCTGAAGGCAGTGGACAAGGTTGCTGTTGTGTGGATGACATGCCTCAATGTTTCACAAAGACTGGGGACATTGTCTGTGGAAAGTTCTCTCTATTTTTTAAAAGGGGACCAGAGAAAGTGTTTCAGTTATTAGAGAAATACACTTCTCGGCACCTCAGGGAAAAGTCCATGCCTGGTTTCTGGAGACTCCATTCAAGAGCTGAGCCAAGTCTTGATGCATTCTATAAATCCCAAGATATTGCCCTTATGTCAATGATGCACAAGTACAGGCAATTTTCAACAAAAGACATCATACATACAGATGGCTTTTTTTTTTTGGCTTGCACCACATTTTCTTAATAAAATCAAAGCCCAGCACTTTCAGTCCATGACCATGAAAAGGGTGAAGGATAAATATCAGTTATGGTGTTGATGAGGCAAACAGAGTATCAGAGGATCGGCAAAAGGCAGAGTCAAAACAAGCAGAACAAAGTCAGGAGCCAGAGGAACGAAATAGAGAATCAAAGCTTGGTCTAGACAGACAATATGTACTGCACATATACTTTAAGTGTGTGAGAGTTCAGCCTTCTTACAAGGGCGTACCGATTGCACTCTAATCACAGGTGCATGTAATTAGTCTGAGTGGCAGGCGTAGATGAGAGCCAAGCTCAAGCTCACACAGACATGCCAGAACCACCCCCCAAAGAGCTCCCTCCAGGAGCTAAAAACCGACTTGGTCCAGCCCCAGGGATGAGGACCTGGCGCTGGACCAAGTCTGCATGAAGCTTCGCTCTGGCTCGGGGAAGACATGGCATCAGAACATGGGCTCAGGCAGAGGATTGGGTCCTGGTTAGGCCTTGAATGAGGGCGAGGACAGAGGTGGAGGCTTTGGTTCAGGCTTGGACTCGTACTGGGTTGGGGATACGGGTGGAGGCTCAGGCATAGCTTCAGGCATGATCGTGGGCTGAGGCACTGACATGGACTCAGGCATTGACATGGGTTCAGACCTAGACAAGGGCCTGAGCCTAGGCATGGACCCTGATGTTGGCATAGGCATGGACTCCAGCATGGACATGGGCTTGAGCATGGGCATTGACCCTGGCATCAGCATGGGCATAGATTCGAACATGGGCATGGACTCAGACATCAGCATGGGCATGCAGACCTAACAGTAAATGTAAAGGGGAATGCATGTTTATTTTTCATCTTTGAATTTCTAATAAAGCTGAGGCTAATGTGTTTACAGATTTATCAAAATTGTACCTTGTCCTTCTAAGGAATGATCTTGTTGGTAGCTGGTGTCTAGAAATAAATCAGATTTTTTCCCCCAAAGTCTCAGTTTCAGGAAAGGGAAAACATTATTCTCAGGGCAAAATAAGTCACATGCACATTAAAAATTCAAGTATATAAAGTGAAGCATTAATGCATAATATATGTAGGCCTGTGTCAAGTGCAAACTTTTGGCTGACAATGAATTTTATCACAAGCATAATAGTATTGCAGTTGTGCACATATGTATGTGAAGAAACAGCTTTTTAACCATGTAAATAAGTTACATTTCTTTTAAACTTTAAAAACACTGCAAAGAGAAGATGGCAGTGTCGTTGTCGTGGCTATCCCTCGAAAGTGAGGATGATGTTCTCCTAGTTGTTGGCAGCTCGGGCTTGGTGGGTTCTCAGGTGGCTGAGGGGTCCAATCCTTGATTCACAGGATTTGTTGCAGATGCTGGTGGTGGGAAAATGCAGGCGGTCCAAATTTTGCGCACGTTCTTTCCTTTGCCTCCTCTTCTCCTCAATGTGGTTCATCCTCTGGTTTTTGAAATTCTCGACTTTTTCTTTGATGGTTGCTCTCCAGGCACGATAGTTTCTAGCCTGGTCTTCCCAGTTGTTCCAGTCAGTGCCGCAGCTTTTCAGGTTTTGTTTCAGCAAGTCCTTGTATTGTTTCTTTTGTCCTCCTCTGGACCACTTTCCTTCTCAGAGTTGGGAGAAGAAGACCTGTTTTGGAAGTTGGCTGTCCTCCATTCTGATGATGTCACCATCCCACCACAACTGGCTTTGGATGATGGACTCCATGCTCAGGAGTTTAACTTCAACCAAGATGCTGACGTTGGCATGGTAGTTCTCCCAGCCGATGCAAAGGACGCTCTTCAAACAGTGTAGATGGAAACACTCAAGGGTCTTCAGGTGGCAGTGGTAGGTGGTCCAGGTTTCAGATCCGTACACAAGAGTTGGAATGACGACAGGTCTGTAAATGTGGATCTTCGTTTCGTCTCAGAGGTCTTGGTTTTGGAAGACATAAGAGCACAGGCGGCCGAAAGCTGTTCCAGCACATTTAAGTTGGTGTTGGATCTCGTCATCAATGTTACCGTTTGAAGACACGTGGCAGCCAAGGTACAGGAAGTGGTTCACATTCTCCAAAAGTTGTCCCTTCAGTTTCACAGCAGGGACTTTTGGGTTGAACTCATGGGGAGCAGGTTGGTACGAGACTTGCATTTCCTTCAGGTTGATGTGAATGCCGAGCTTGGTATAGGTATCATGGAAGGTTTTGAGGATTGTTTGAAGACCTTTCTCTATGAGAGATGACACGCCATTGTCTTCGGCAAACTGGAAGTCCAGAAGCGAGGTGGCTGACGTTTTGTTCTTGGCTCTCAGCTGAGAAAGGTTGAAGAGCTTTCCATTGGTTCTGTACATGATGTCCATCCCTGGTGGTACTTTGTCCCTGAACAGGTGGATAAAGGTGGCGATGAAGACAGTAAACAAGGTTGGCATGGTGAGACAGCCTTGGTTCATTCCAGATTTGACCTTGAAGGTTGCTGTTTTTGTTCTGCTCATCAGGACCATGGCAGACATGTCATCTTGAAGAAGTCTCAAGATCTTAATGAACAACTCAGGGCAGCCAATTCTGCTGAGGCTCTTCCACAAGAGTGGTTATGAGACACTGTTGAATGCTTTAGTGAGATCTACGAAAGCAAGATGCATCGCCTGGAGTTGTTCCCGATATTTTTCTTGCAGCTGACAAACGATGAAAATCATGTTCATCCTCCCTCTCCAGTGGTCAAAAAGCTGCACTGTGTTTTAGGGAGCGTACTTTCTGCAATGGGTTTCAGCTGGTAGTTGGTGATGCGAGCAAGGACCTTCTCTGTGATGGATAGCAAGGAAATTCCACGGTAGTTGCAGCAGTCAGACTTGTCTCCTTTCTGCTTGTACAACCCCATTTCCAAAAAAGTTGGGACAAAGTACAAATTGTAAATAAAAACAGAATGCAATGATGTGGAAGTTTCAAAATTCCATATTTTATTCAGAATAGAACATAGATGGCATATCAAATGTTTAAACTGAGAAAATGTATCATTTAAAGAGAAAAATTAGGTGATTTTAAATTTCATGACAACAACACATCTCAAAAAAGTTGGGACAAGGCCATGTTTCCCACTGTGAGACATCCCCTTTTCTCTTTACAACAGTCTGTAAACGTCTGGGGACTGAGGAGACAAGTTGCTCAAGTTTAGGGATAGGAATGTTAACCCATTCTTGTCTAATGTAGGATTCTAGTTGCTCAATTGTCTTAGGTCTTTTTTGTCGTATCTTCCATTTTATGATGCGCCAAATGTTTTCTATGGGTGAAAGATCTGGACTGCAGGCTGGCCAGTTCAGTACCCGGACCCTTCTTCTACGCAGCCATGATGCTGTAATTGACGCAGTATGTGGTTTGGCACTGTCATGTTGGAAACTGCAAGGTCTTCCCTGAAAGAGACGTCGTCTGGATGGGAGCATATGTTGCTCTAGAACCTGGATATACCTTTCAGCATTGATGGTGTCTTTCCAGATGTGTAAGCTGCCTATGCCACACGCACTAATGCAACCCCATACCATCAGAGATGCAGGCTTCTGAACTGAGCGCTGATAACAACTTGGGTCGTCCTTCTCCTCTTTAGTCCGAATGACACGGCATCCCTGATTTCCATAAAGAACTTCAAATTTTGATTTGTCTGACCACAGAACAGTTTTCCACTTTGCCACAGTCCATTTTAAATGAGCCGTGGCCCAGAGAAGACGTCTGCGCTTCTGGATCACGTTTAGATATGGCTTCTTCTTTGAACTATAGAGTTTTAGCTGGCAACGGCGGATGGCACGGTGAATTGTGTTCACAGATAATGTTCTCTGGAAATATTCCTGAGCCCATTTTGTGATTTCCAATACAGAAGCATGCCTGTATGTGATGCAGTGCCGTCTAAGGGCCCGAAGATCACGGGCACCCAGTATGGTTTTCCGGCCTTGACCCTTACGCACAGAGATTCTTCCAGATTCTCTGAATCTTTTGATGATATTGTGCACTGTAGATGATGATATGTTCAAACTCTTTGCAATTTTACACTGTCGAACTCCTTTCTGATATTGCTCCACTATTTGTCGGCGCAGAATTAGGGGGATTGGTGATCCTCTTCCCATCTTTACTTCTGAGAGCCGCTGCCACTCCAAGATGCTCTTTTTATACCCAGTCATGTTAATGACCTATTGCCAATTGACCTAATGAGTTGCAATTTGGTCCTCCAGCTGTTCCTTTTTTGTACATTTAACTTTTCCAGCCTCTTATTGCCCCTGTCCCAACTTTTTTGAGATGTGTTGCTGTCATGAAATTTCAAATAAGCCAATATTTGGCAGGAAATTTCAAAATGTCTCACTTTCGACATTTGATATGTTGTCTATGTTCTATTGTGAATACAATATCAGTTTTTGAGATTTGTAAATTATTGCATTCCATTTTTATTTACAATTTGTACTTTGTCCCAACTTTTTTGGAATCGGGGTTGTAGATGGTAACAATCATCGAGTCTCCGAAGTCCATGGAGATGTTTGCTCAAGTCCAGATCTTGATAAGCTGGTGCAGCTGATGCCGAAGATAGCAGTGTGTGGCAGTGGGGGCGTGGTCAAGCGCCGGTCTGTGACAGGAGGGCGGAGTCAGGGAAGGTAAGTGGCAGAATCACTTCACCTGAGAGCAATTAACCTGTGTTTGTGTGTCTTCCCAGCAACCACGCCCTATATAAGGAGAGAGAGAGCAGAGGAAGTGAGCTCTCTCCCGCACCAGACGACTTGTGTGTGCATGTGTGTCTGGATGACTGAGAGTGTGTTTGACTGAAAAGTGAAACAATAAATAGTTTTTGGAACTCAGTTCTGTCCTGCCGTACTTCTGTGCTCCACCCACCTGCTCTGACCGCTACAGTGGTGCCGAAACCCGGGAACTGGAGCACAGCAGCCTCACAGCCCCATGGAGTCCTCCCCGTTTGCTGAACTAGTCCACGCCCTTGCCACGGCCCAGCAAAGCCAGCACCAGGCGCTACTCACCCTCCGAAAGGAGCAAGAAGAGCGGTTCGAGGCCCTGGTGTTGGCCCAACAAGAAGATCGACAGGCGTTCCGGCACCTCCTCGCGTCGGCGGGGTCCACCAGCGCTCCTACTGCAGGCCCGTCTCCCCTCACTGTCACCAAGATGGGCCCGCAGGATGACCCCGAGGCGTTCATCACGCTCTTTGAGCAAGTCGCCGAAGCCTCGGGGTGGCCGATGGAGCAGCGCGCGGCGCGCCTCCTCCCCCTGCTCACGGGAGAAGCACAGCTGGCCGCGCTACAGCTCCCCGCCGACCGCCGGCTGGCCTACGCGGACCTCTGCCGGGCCGTCCTCCAGCGCGTGGGGCGCACTCCAGAACAGCAGCGCCAGCGCTTCCGCGCGCTGCGCTTGGAGGAAGTCGGCCAGCCGTTCGCGTTTGGCCAGCAGCTCCGGGACGCCTGCTGGCGGTGGCTGAGGGCCAACAACCGCGATGCCGAAGGAATCCTCGACCAGGTGGCACTGGAACAGTTCGTCGCTCGCTTGCCAGCAGGAACTGCGGCGTGGGTCCGGTGCCACCGCCCGGCGTCGCTGGATCAGGCAGTCGAGCTGGCGGAGGACCATTTGGCGGCTGTCCCAGCAGCCGGACGGCAGAGGACATCATCTCTTCTCTCCTCTTCTCTCTCTCTCTCTCCCCCTCCTCCTGTGTCCCGTCCTCGCCCCATTCCCCCACCGCGGAGGCGGGGGCCGGCCCCACCCCAGCCGGCCCGCCGCACCTGCGGTGCCCTCCCGTTTCTCCCTTCTGTGTCTGTCTCTCCCCCACCTCAGGTGAGTGAACCCCAGATCACTGGTGCAGAGGGAAAGCCCGGGCCGGTTGGCTGGCGCTGCGGGGAGCCGGGCCACCTTCAACAGCAGGGCGCGACAATGGAAGTGTGCGCGGTGGTTCGGATCTCTGACGCGCCAGAGGCCGCCCTCGATCGGGCCGGAGCGTATCGCATACCGGTGAGTATCCAAGGGGCTACATATCAGGCTTTGGTGGATTCTGGTTGTAATCAGACCTCAATTCGCCAAAGCCTGGTTCAAAACGAGGCATTGGGGGGAGCACAAGGGGTGAGGGTGTTGTGTGTGCACGGGGATGTTCACCGCTACCCTTTGGTGTCGGTCCACATTATTTTCAGAGGGGAAAAATTTATAGTGAAGGCGGTGGTTAATCCTCGCCTTACCCACTCTTTAATTTTGGGGACTGATTGGCCAGGATTTCGGGGTTTAATGACACGCCTAGTAGAGAGTGGGTCCTGCCATTTGACAGGGGGAGGTCCCAGTGTCGCTTTGGCGGGAGCAGCTGTCACAGAGCCGTCTACGTCATCTCCGCGTCAGAGTGAGGAGCCGCCGGCCCCTCCTCTCTCTATTGGGGAATCCCTCGCGGATTTCCCATTAGAGCAGTCGTGAGACGAGACTCTGCGGCATGCGTTTGACCAAGTGAGAGTAATCGATGGTCAAACGCTCCCGCCGAACGCCACCCCGTCCTTCCCCTACTTCGCGATTATGAAGGATAGATTATACCGAGTGACGCAGGACACTCAAACTAAAGAGCGAGTCACGCAGCTTTTGATTCCAAAGAGCCGCCGGGAATTGGTATTCCAGGCGGCGCACTTTAATCCCATGGCTGGACACTTAGGGCAGGATAAAACACTAGCCCGAATAATGGCCCGATTCTATTGGCCGGGGATTCGCGGCGATGTCCGTAGGTGGTGTACGGCATGCCGCGAATGCCAGTTAGTAAATCCAGCGGCCATTCCGAAAGCGCCTTTGCGCCCTCTACCGTTAATCGAGACCCCGTTTGAGAGAATTGGGATGGATCTCGTCGGGCCATTAGATCGGTCAGCACGAGGGTACCGCTTTATATTAGTTCTGGTGGACTATGCAACGCGATACCCGGAAGCAGTGCCTCTGCGCAATATCTCAGCACGCAGTATTGCAGAGGCACTCTTCCGTGTCATCTCCTGAGTTGGAATCCCGAAAGAGATTCTGACTGACCAAGGCACTACGTTTATGTCACGAACACTGCGCGAACTGTATGGGTTATTGGGGATTAAGCCTATCCGCACCAGCGTATATCACCCACAAATGGACGGTTTAGAGGAACGGTTCAACCGCACCCTCAAAAATATTATTAAGAAATTCGTAAGTGAGGACACACGTAATTGGGATAAGTGGCTCGAACCCTTGCTGTTCTCAGTGCGAGAGGTCCCCCAAGCCTCCACGGGGTTCTCCCCGTTCGAATTATTATATGGGCGTAAGCCGCACGGCATCCTGGACGTGCTGCGGGAAAATTGGGAGGAGGGACCTTCACAAAGTAAGAATGAAATTCAGTACGTTATGGACCTGCGCGCAAAACTCCACACGCTCACCCACCTAACTCAGGAGAATTTGCGGCAGGCCCAGGAATGGCAAACCCGCCTGTACAACAAGGGTACGCGCCTTAGAGAGTTCACACCGGGAGATAAAGTACTCGTACTGTTGCCCACGTCGAGCTCCAAATTGATCGTCAAGTGGCAAGGGCCCTTTGAGGTCACACGGCGAGTCGGGGACGTCGACTATGAGGTGAGGCGAACAGACAGGGGTGGGGCGCTACAGATCTACCACCTCAATCTGCTGAAACTCTGGAATGAGGAGGTCCCCGTGGCGTTGGTGTCGGTAGTTCCGGAGAAGGCGGAGCTGGGGCCGGAGGTTCAAAAAGGGACATTGGCATCACGTACCTCTCCGGTCCCCTGTGGAGACCACCTCTCCCCGACCCAACTCATGGAGGTCGCCCAGTTGCAGGCCGAGTTTTCGGATGTGTTCTCACCCCTGTCCAGTCGCACTAACCTCATAGAACACCACATAGAGACACCCCCGGGGGTGGTAGTGCGTAGCCGCCCTTACAGGCTACCCGAACACAAAAAAAAGGTGGTTCGGGAAGAACTTCAGGCCATGCTCGAAATGGGCATCGTCGAGGAGTCCCACAGTGACTGGAGCAGCCCGGTGGTCTTGGTTCCCAAGGCCGACGGCTCGGTCCGGTTCTGTGTGGACTATAGAAAATTCAACGCAGTGTCTAAATTCGATGCGTACCCAATGCCTCGTATTGATGAGCTGCTCGATCGACTAGGCACGGCTCGCTTTTACTCGACACTGGATTTGACGAAGGGATATTGGCAGATCCCCTTGACTCCATTATCCCGGGAGAAAACGGCCTTTTCCACACCGTTCGGCTTACACCAATTTGTCACACTTCCGTTTGGGCTGTTTGGGGCGCCCGCTGCGTTTCAGCGGCTGATGGACAGGGTCCTCCGGCCCCACGCCACCTATGCGGCCGCATATTTAGATGATATTATCATTTATAGTAATGACTGGCAGCGGCACCTGCAACACCTGAGGGCCGTCCTTAGGTCGCTGAGGCGGGCGGGACTCACTGCCAACCCAAAGAAGTGTGCAATTGGGCGGGTGGAAGTACGGTATCTGGGCTTCCACTTGGGCAACGGGCAGGTGCGTCCCCAAATTAATAAGACAGCAGCGATTGCGGCCTGCCCGAGGCCCAAGACCAAAAAGGGGGTGAGACAGTTCCTGGGGCTGGCTGGCTACTATCGTAGGTTTATACCTAATTATTCGGACGTCACCAGCCCGCTGACTGACCTCACTAAAAAGGGGGCGCCAGACCCGGTCCAGTGGACGGAGCAGTGTCAGCGGGCTTTCTCTGAGGTAAAGGCTGCACTGTGTGGGGGGCCACTTTTACACACCCCTGACTTCTCTCTCCCTTTTACATTACAGACGGATGCGTCGGACAGAGGGCTGGGGGCCGTTTTGTCCCAGCAGGTGGAGGGGGAGGACCGCCCGGTCCTGTACATTAGTCGGAAGCTGTCAGTGCGTGAGGGGCGCTACAGCACGATTGAGAAGGAGTGCCTGGCGATCAAGTGGGCGGTCCTCGCCCTCCATTACTACCTGCTGGGGCGCCCTTTCACCCTCTGTTCGGACCACGCGCCCCTCCAGTGGCTCCACCGCATGAAGGATGCCAACGCGCGGATCACCCGTTGGTATCTGGCACTCCAACCCTTCAACTTCAAGGTGGTCCACAGGCCGGGGGCACAGATGGTCGTGGCGGACTTCCTGTCCCGTCAAGGGGGGGGGGGGGGGGGAGTCGGCTTCAGGCCGGACGGGCGCCCGGCCTGAGTCGGGCGGTGGGGGTATGTGGCAGTGGGGGCGTGGTCAAGCGCCGGTCTGTGACAGGAGGGCGGAGTCAGCGAAGGTAAGTGGCAGAATCACTTCACCTGAGAGCAATTAACCTGTGTTTGTGTGTCTTCCCAGCAACCACGCCCTATATAAGGAGAGACAGAGCAGAGGAAGTGAGCTCTCTCCCGCACCAGACGACTTGTGTGTGCGTGTGTGTCTGGGTGACTGAGAGTGTTCGGTTTTCTGTGGTTTTGTCCCCACCGAAGAGGGCGCTAGAAGAGCGAGACTTGGGTATAACTCAGTGTCCAAAATGTTTTGTTTATTTTTCTCTCTTTACTTGTGACACGGCAGCAGGTTATAAACCTGTGGAAAACACCGAAGTTGTGCTATGCATTAGATGCCATAATTATATAAATAACAAATAGAAAGTCATTGTAATATAAATGAGCAATCCATATAAATACACACAAATGCATCCTTAAAGCATCAGCAAATTACTGTATAAATATCTGCAGCTTGTATGAATAATTAATCTTTAAAGCATTACCAACAAGATCCATAAACATCAACATTAGAATGCACAACAGCTAATTTGTATAACAAACAACAGACATTACACTTAATCCATTTCGTTACATACACAACACCAGAGCCATTACTACAATTATCACGTTCAAAGTAGCAGAGACAAGAACCCATTTACAAAGCCGAGTAAGTGAACCACATCTCCCATCATGCACTACTGGAAATAACTACGACTACAGCCCCCAGAATGCAACGCGAATCAGGAAGCAAAGTGCAATAGCGCTTCCATTCAAAAGTTTGTCCCGTCATCTCAGACAAGTAAACTTAAGCATTAATCGGAGGATTAAAACAACGCACTAGCCAAGCGACCATAGTGACAAAGTCATTAACTTCTGACCAGTTGAAAAACAGCAACTGACGATCAAGCAGTTAACAACAAACCAGCGAGAGAATATTAAACCCAGCACCTTACCGGTGATGTGCGTCGCTCTTCCAGCATGCAATTGGATTTTGTCTCTGTGCGTGCTCGCTCCCGTTTATCAACACATTTCACGGAATATTACCAGCCAACGGCAAGCCAAAACACCAAACCAGGTGAGTGTCCCCACCCACCTAATCAGCTGAGCAACATTACTTGTGATCACCCATGTGTTGACGTTTTCTACCCTCCACCAAAATGACAGTGCGCAAAACACCTCCCACTTGACTGAATGATCGCAAGATCCAATGAAGTCACAATTTCTACTAATTTCTCCCTTTCAGAGTCTTTTTTTTTTTTTTTCCAGTGCATGATGCAGATTTGCAGTTCTTCATAATGTGCATGAGTATGTACGTGCATGTATGCATGTGTGTGCATGTGCTGAACATAGTGGCAGCGTTCGGCGTACACCACTATGTCAGATTAAGGCAGAGGACCTTGATCCTCCACCGGAAGAAGGACCACGAGCCTTCTTACATCCCTCTTTATCACAGTGGTAGACAAAGGAGAGCTGCTCTTCTTGCAGCTGCTCGACTGTGATGCGGGAATGCCAGTGCAAATTGTGATGTCGGCATCTCGGACGATCCCCTTGTTGTCAGGGAAGACGGAGAGAATTCTGCCCAGGCGGAACTGACCTCTCAGGGCATTTGGGTCAGCTACCCAGACAAGGTCGCCGACTCTAACGTTTCTCTCTGACTGATGCCATTTCTGCCGAACGAAGAGATTTGGGCCAGCAAGCTCCCTCCATTTTGCCCAGAAGCGATCCACCCCAATTTGGATAGCCCGCAACCGGCGCCAGGAATGGGTCTCCAGGTCAAGGCCAGTCGTGTCTCCAACCATCGTTGCCCGACCCAAGATGAGGGAGTTTGGTGTCAGGTACTCGATGGAGTTCTCCTGCTCTTGAGCCCTGGCATCGATTGGCCGTTCGTTGGTTAAGTTGGCAGCCTGGTAAAGGAGTGTCTGTAGCTCTCCCCATGTGAAGGACCCTGTGGTCCCACCGAGGTTCGTGAGAGCCCTTTTCAGAAGCTTCACAGCAGCCTCTGCAGCTCCATTCCTATGTGGTGCATCTGCCGGGTGAAACTCCCACTTCCACTCAGTTCCATGTCTTGCAGCCACATTTTCCATGGATAAGGTCTGCAGGCAATCCAGATGCTTGTAGAACTGCTGTAGAGCTGGTTTGGTGCCGATGAAGTTCGTCCCCCGGTCGGACCACAGTTTCTTTGGATGCCCCCTCAGGGCGACAAAACGGGTGTAAGCCAGGAGGAAGCTTTCTGCTGACTGGTCATCAGTGAGGTCCGCATGGACTGCTCTGGAGGCCATACAGCAGAATATGATCCCCCACACCTTCTTTGACGTCCTTTTTTTCACACTATCCTTGACCTCAAAGGGGCCAAAGAGGTCAAGGGTGGTGAATTCGAAAGGGCAAGCTCTTTGGGTGCGTTCAGGGGGCAGGTCGCTCATGACTTGCTGGCACATTTTTGCTCTACGCTTTGTGCAGGTGATGCATTTGCTCTGCACCTTTTTGACGAGTCTTCGTCCCTGCACTATCCAAGCCTTTTTCCGTGCTCGCAGAAGAGTTGCAGCGATGCCCTCATGATTTTCTTCATGAGCTTCGTTGACCAGAAGAGCTGCGAGCCATGACTGGTATGGGATCAGTGGTACAGTCACTTTATCCTCATCCAACGACTGGACTCTTCCTCCACAGACAAGTAGACCCGTGGTGGGATGTTTTTGAACGACCAGGCGATCAAGTGTTGAGTCTTGGAACTTGACGTTGTGTTGGGCCTCGAGGGCCAAGAAGTTGAAGGCGGTAGCTCTTTCATCAGTTGAGAGGCATGTTTTTGCCTCCCACTTTAGGGCTCCTGAGGTCTGGGTGCGTTTGCTCAGCCAGATGTCAACTGCTCTCTTCAGCCAGCCAAGAGCTCCACACAGACGTGTCAGAGAGCTGAATCTTTTTGGTTCAACTAGTTTCACGAGAGCGATGATGTTTTGGGCGGGCCATTTCAAAGGCTGAGCTGTGGCGGACAAGACTGTTGCTGAAAATGCCTTCCTTTGAAGCGCTGAAACATCTCCAATGACTGAGGAGATAACTTCTCCAGCTGTTTTCACAGGCCATTCTTCAAAGGGGAGTTTTAGGAATCCAGGGCCTTCCTGCCATGCAGATCCTTCTGCAAGGTCCTCAGGGGTTGCACCCCTTGTGATGAGGTCAGCAATATTTGCCTTCCCTTCAACCCATCTCCAGCTGTCGACGGGCCCGGCTTTTTGGATTTCCCCTACTCGATTTGCAAAGAAGGATTGATAGCCATAGCTATCCTTCTGGATGGCTCCAAGAATGGTCTGGCTATCGACTATGTGGACCCACTTGTCGACTTGGATGTAGCAGTGCTTTTCGAAGTAGGACCTCAGGCGAGTTGCGAAGACAGCCCCACACAGCTCTGCTTTGATGGCATCACCCTTTTGGTCTAGAGGAGTTAGTTTGGCCTTTGACTCGACTAACCTGACAATGATTCCATCAGCGGTCTCCCAGCGGAGGTATAGAACGGCTCCATATGAAGCTTCACTGCCGTCAGAGAAAGTGATGCCCATGGGGCGGCCCATGGCTCCAGGGGGAGTGAGGCTTCTAGTGAACCTCACCTTGCCGAGTCTTACGCACTGCTCGAAGAGGGTTATTGCAGCCTCCCTGAGATGCGGTGAGAGGGGTTCATCCCAGGTGTCTTTGACAGGACGGTCTTTCCCGGCCTCCTGAAAGGACTCCCTCACCAGCATCACACCCCTTTGCTTGATGGGTGAGGCTAAGCCAATAGGGTCGTAAAACCCAGCGACTTGGCTTAGCAGTACTCGGCGGGTGAGGGGGTCAGGGGTGTTAGCACGAACCTCTTCCTCTTGTAAGTCCAGCCCTGTTCTCATTTTTCCTCTTCGTTTTGAAAAATTTACAGAGGTGAGCAGGCGGAGCTTGTCGGAGTCTGGCTCGTAACCTAGACCGAGTGCCTTACTTTCCTCGTCTCGCATCTGATTGGGGAGTACCAGGGTCTTGGGCTCTGTTGCTCTGGGACAGTCAGGTTCTTCCCCCCTCCCACTTCGGCCAGTGAGGACCCACGGCTTGAGTGAGAAGCCACCCGCTTTGAGTATCTCCTCGACTCCCTCAGTCATCTTGGTAAGAGCTTGGAGGTCATTATAAGACGTCAAGATATCATCAACGTAGCAGTCCTCTGTCAGAATGCAGCGCTCTGGGATCATGGATTCAAACTGGGGCAGGTTGGCGGTCTCTCTCATGGCTACCTGGGCGATACAACCAGCAGGTTTGTCACCAATATTAACTCTTACCACTGCAAAATCGCCAATCTCTTCCTTGGGGTCATCTCTCCAGAGGAATCGGTGGAGGTGTACCTCCTGATCTTTCAGCCACACCGAGTTGTACATTTTTCTGACGTCGCCGAGGGCTGCGTAGAGACCACTCCTAAATCTCAACAGGACTCCTCGGATGGGATTAAGAACATCAGGGCCTTTATGGAGTAGGTTGTTCAAACTCATCCCTTTGAACTCCTGGCTGCTGTTCCAGACTATCCTCACTGGCGTGGAGCTGGAGTGGGGATTGGGCGCGACCAGGTGGCTGATGTACCACACTGGCCCGTTCCAAGCTTTGATCTGTTCCGTGGTGAGTTTGACAGCGGCTCCTCTTGCCACCATGTCATTGATTTGGTCTCCATATGCAGCTTTCCACAGTGGTTCTTTAGCTAGCCGGGCCTCAGCGTTTCTGAACGTTGCTTCCACAGCTTGGCGGTTATTTGGCAGACTTGCAGGGTTGACCTTCCACGGGTAAGCTGCGTCCCAGTGAGGAGTATCACTGTGCTTATCAGTCAATACATACGAGAGACAGCCTTTGATCTTCTCAAGTTCCCTTTCTTCTCCAAGGGTCATTTCTTGGCCACCCGGAGAGCACTTGCCGCACTTGCAGCTCCCGCACTTTGGGCTGCATGCTGCCCCGATGCTATCCCACTTGAACCATTCGAACACTTCTTTGTTCGTGGCAGCGGTGTTGCTGAAAGCAGTCGGTGGAAGCTCTTCGGCTGGGACAAGAATCTCTTGGTAAAGCCTTGACGAGGTCCTCATTGTTCGTGCGAAGTGGGTCTCGGACTGATGGAGTGTTAAGTCCACTGACTCGAAAAGGTCGGGGTGAGTGCCACCAACTGTTTTGCCGAGTGGCCCATCCCAAAGGACAAGATCACCCTCCCTCTTTAACGGTTGAGGAACCAGACGACCCTCCCTGTGGCTGATTAGGAGGTCAATGGTCTCAGGCCGAGCAAGATCTGCCGCAGCAACACCAGGGAAGATTTTCTGGAGTTGTGCTGGGGTGACTGGGTGGCTAACCTCGGCAATGCTCTCTAGCCCATAACAGAGTAGCCTGTGTTCAGCTACTGTGCCTTTAGCAGTCTTCACTCGCAGCCGAAGGGAATATCTGCTGGTTTTGACCGTTTTGGTCATGCCTCCGACACCATGCACTATTAGGCGAATGCTCTCACCACTCAACCCAAGCCTTTGGGCGGCACAATGAGTGATATAGTTGGTGTCGGAGGCAAGATCTAGCAATGCCCCGATAAGCTGACCGGAGTTGGTCGTGACTTCCAGGAGCATCATCACCACTGGATGCTCTAAGGGCGCTTTCCCAGCAGAGCAGGTTATAGCAGAGGTAGTCTTATTTGAGAAGGCCTTCCGGAATTCCTCCCTGAGCTCAGGGGTAACTTTTGCCAATAGCTCCTCCTGGTGGCTGGTCAGGCCAAGGCCTTTGCCATTTGATTTTTTCCTGGCACTTTCCAGGGGCACTGATCTGGAGCACAACAGATAATGGTGGGGCTCTTCAGCTCTGCAGTCTGCCTTTGTGCAGACAAATTTTTTGTTGCCGCAGACAGGTTGAGAGTGGGGTCCAAGACACTGAGAGCACAGCTTGTTTGCATTAAGATGGCTTTTCTTGCTCGGCAGATCCATTTCTCGGAACGCGGTGCATGCAAAGAGCCTACCTGCGTGGGATGAATCAGAGCAGGCCGTGCACGCTTGCGGCTGGTACCCCTTCTGGCCAGAGGTGGCTTTGGAGAAAGCCTTTTTGGCAGATTTGTCCACATATGATTTTGCCGGGGGGGTTCCTTCTCTCAGGCTCTCATCAAGCTGGTCGAGCTCCTCCAGTACCGCCTCCTGTTTCTGGAGGTACAGCAGCAGACAGTCAAAGTGAGTTTGGGGGGTGAATCCATGCAAGGGCTCCGCCTTATACTCGATCCACTTTTCTTTGAGTGAGCTGGGTAGCTTCCGTTCCAGTGACTGCGCGACAAGCCTGTTCTTCAAGATGTCCTCCTCTCCAAGTATGACCAGGTTGCTCAAGGCCCTCTCCACGGCCTGGATCAGTTCAATCGCCTTCCGGGGATCATTTCCCTTCACGGGGGGTAGGCTTTCAATATCCTCAGCAATTTTAAGGACAATTCTTGCCTTATTTCCGAAACGATTGTCAAGGCGCTTGAACATCTCTTCAGGGCTTGAACAGCTGGACAGAACCAAGTCCTTTTTGACTCTTTCACTCAGACTTGCCAGCAGGTGGAACCGTGTTACTCCAGCCGTTCTCATTGGATTTCCTAGCTGTTCCAGCTCTGCCCACTCGGCCTTCCAACGATAATAATCCGTCATATCTCCTGAGAAGACAGGCAGCCGAGTTCGTTCGAGGCTGATTTGTGGCTTGGAGATGGTCGGCATGCTAGGCGATGGCGGGGGCTCTGATTTGGGCTTGCGGCTAAGTTTTTTCCAATTCAGCTCCCACTCCCGTGCTCTGCTTTTGAGTTTGAAGATTGTCTGCTTGTGGGGAGTCACTTTGTCAGAGACGAGCCGTTCCCAGGTTAGGACTTTCTGCTCCAATTCATGGATTCCTTCGAGAAGGCCATCACGCAGGGCGTCAAATTCATGCTCTAGCATCTCTGCAATATTAGCATGTTCCACTTCTTTGCATGTCTCCTCGGTTCCTTCTATGTGGAGCTGAATTTCGGACTTTGCAAACTTGTCGTACAAGATATCCCTGGCCAGCTGCATTGAGTCACCATAGACAGAGACACACTGCTCAACTTTTATTTTTGTCCTCCTCGCCTCCTCTTCACTGCCCTCCACATCTTCCACGGCCTCCAAGAAAGCTAGTGCAGTGTCGTGCATCCTGTTGAAATCAGCACTGAGTGCACGCATCTCATCAATAATTGCTCCCTTTTCCATGATGGTCGCAGTGAGAGAAAGCTTATTAGCGCGTCTGGTGAATGCTGCTTGAGCAGAGGATCGTTTCCCTTTTAGTTCTGTTATTTCAGCGGAATCCATTTTCCTTTTGTTTGATGATTTTAATGTTTGTTGAGGTGAAGTTTATTTAGAGGGATATTTGACTTTTTGTCTTCCTCTTCTTTCTTTACGGCACCTCGGTTTATAACTGTTCGGTTTTCTGTGGTTTTGTCCCCACCGAAGAGGGCGCTAGAAGAGCGAGACTTGGGTATAACTCAGTGTCCAAAATGTTTTGTTTATTTTTCTCTCTTTACTTGTGACACGGCAGCAGGTTATAAACCTGTGGAAAACACCGAAGTTGTGCTATGCATTAGATGCCATAATTATATAAATAACAAATAGAAAGTCATTGTAATATAAATGAGCAATCCATATAAATACACACAAATGCATCCTTAAAGCATCAGCAAATTACTGTATAAATATCTGCAGCTTGTATAAATAATTAATCTTTAAAGCATTACCAACAAGATCCATAAACATCAACATTAGAATGCACAACAGCTAATTTGTATAACAAACAACAGACATTACACTTAATCCATTTCGTTACATACACAACACCAGAGCCATTACTACAATTATCACGTTCAAAGTAGCAGAGACAAGAACCCATTTACAAAGCCGAGTAAGTGAACCACATCTCCCATCATGCACTACTGGAAATAACTACGACTACAGCCCCCAGAATGCAACGCGAATCAGGAAGCAAAGTGCAATAGCGCTTCCATTCAAAAGTTTGTCCCGTCATCTCAGACAAGTAAACTTAAGCATTAATCGGAGGATTAAAACAACGCACTAGCCAAGCGACCATAGTGACAAAGTCATTAACTTCTGACCAGTTGAAAAACAGCAACTGACGATCAAGCAGTTAACAACAAACCAGCGAGAGAATATTAAACCCAGCACCTTACCGGTGATGTGCGTCGCTCTTCCAGCATGCAATTGGATTTTGTCTCTGTGCGTGCTCGCTCCCGTTTATCAACACATTTCACGGAATATTACCAGCCAACGGCAAGCCAAAACACCAAACCAGGTGAGTGTCCCCACCCACCTAATCAGCTGAGCAACATTACTTGTGATCACCCATGTGTTGACGTTTTCTACCCTCCACCAAAATGACAGTGCGCAAAACAGAGAGTGTGCTTGACTGAAAAGTGAAACAATAAATAGTTTTTGGAACTCAGTTCTGTCCTGCCGTACTTCTGTGCTCCACCCACCTGCTCTGACCGCTACACAGTGTAACATATATAAACACAGATTACTGAAGTATATTGTATGTATATAAGTATGTTGAACACATGGCTTTATTCACATCATCTCCAAGTGTGAGTAAAGGGCAAGTTATAATTAAACTAAAGAGTATTGTGATGCATGACAAAAGAAACAGTTCATTGATCAAATCCTGAAATAATGTTCTGATAAAATGATGAGAATGTATTGAGAACTCACCTTCATAAACCTTTCACAACTGTTGAGTTCATGATGACTAATTGCATATTTCAACTAAAACAAAAATAATCAGATAATATAATTGATCAACTCCAATTATAGTTAATCACAATTTGATTAATTGTAATACAGTTCTTATACTGTATATTCTTATCCATAAAAACATTTGTTTCAACAGCAACTTAAAGGAGAAGTGTAAGTTTATAAAATTTTAACACAATGTCAAAGCCTAAATAAATTAGATCCAGAAAATCAAAAAAAAAAAAAAAAAACCCAAAAAACTGAAGCATCAAGAAATTCACTTAAAGGCAAATCTAAAAATATGACCTACCTTCTAATGCATCCCTGTACCTTTGCTCCTGTCCACCCAAAAAGAGAAAGAACTCAAATGAGTGAAAGCTGCCTGTATATAGAGCAGCACATAATTTACAGGAAATCAGTAAAGTTCTCTGCTGCATATCAACAAAGACATTGGCAGAGCATTTCCTGAGTATTGGTCTGTCTTCCTCTGTAGGCACCATTTTGTATGTTACAGTTTCCAGATATCAACCTGCAGTTTTACAAACCATTTCAACAGCTAATTACACATTTTCAGTTTTCAAAACCAATAAAGTCATTCCTGTTGTAGGGATGGATAGCCATGCCCATAACCAGAGTAACCATTTATGAACACACCAATCCCTGTACTCGATGCCATGTTCTATCTCCGCCCATTCTTCTGACTCCCTGTAATGGTATTGGATACAGAGATGATACCGGATACCAAATACAGTGATGTCATGACTGTGCTTTAAACTCGCGGCGGAATCGAAATTCTTTCTCTCTGGCTGTGGATTCCACGCGTGAAAGAGAAGCCGATGCATCGGTGATACAGAAGGACAGAGAACAAAGAATGAGCTATTGATACCGGACCTTTAGCCAAAGTTCAATGTATTTGATCTTCGCAGAGTTGTAATAATAACTGAACCGGTTTGTTACTGCAGCCCACGCAGTATTTTAAAGAGAAAAGGCGACCGGATCCCCTTTCCCTTTCTCAACGTCGACGAACTATAAACAAGATTCTTTCCAGATCATTGGATGACCAACGGAACACCGAAGATCTTCAGCTGACGAGCTGTAAAGTGAAAGGAACAAAACCATCTTCTCCCTGGACTTGCGCTCCGCACTGTCTTCGGATAACAGACGACGCACTTTCAAGCAAGAGCGATCTCAAGAAAAGCTGTGCTCGGCTCTGCTCCGGGAGAACGCTTCCAGATGACAGTAATTAAGTCGAGATATTTTAAGGAGCTTAAACAGGCTCGCTGCTGCCTTGAATTATAGCCAGCCCTCTCCAAGAAGTACTGTGAGTCACTCCACACTGTTTCCTCGTGTCCTCTCAGCGCTCTGACCACTTTCTGAAAGAAGTTCATCCAAAATGAGCCTTGTTGGAGAAACAAGTCGTGCTGATGAGCTCCATTTTCAGAGCGGATCTGTAGTTTCATTTTTTTGAAGCATATAAAAATCTTGAGGTTTGTTTCTACGTGGACGGTGTTATTGTTAATAAACCACCGTGCCGCATGCTGTTACAGGAAAATAATCAATCATTGGATGAAGTGAACATCCTGAAGCTGATGATTTTCCAACAACAGCATGTCCCTCGAGTGGTTTATTCTTTGTAGATAACAGCAGTTTTTCAACAATTATCATTTTTAACTGATTAAAAAAAGACACATCATTGGTTTGATTTTTGTCCATTTGTAGTTCGATTTAATGAACAGTTTAGTTCCTGCTCTCGCTGGCGTTATGACAGATTGTCGTTTTTGTGAAATGAGAAACCGTAAAGGAGTGTAAACTTCAATGTCCTGAAGACGTCAGAAGACCTGGAGCTTCACCCCTGACTGTGAAAGCGCTGACACTGGAGACTCCTTCCAGAAAAGGTCACCATATTAAAGGTCTTTAAATGTTTTAATTGTTTAATGTGCAGTGTCTTCTGGACAAGTCCATATGAGTGAGCTGTTGCGATGGAAATGATAATGTAGTCATATAAACCCCTGTGGAGCAACATTTTTAATAATTTTGCACTTCATGAGTACAGAATAAACAAACAAATTAATGTGTATTATTTATATAAAATATTCACTGGTCATAGTTCTTTAATGTTAGATGGTGGCACAGTTTCGTGTGTGTGTGTGTGTGTGTGTGTGTGTGTGTGTGTGTGTGTGTGTGTGTGTGTGTGTGTGAAGCATGAAGCACATTCAGACATGCTAATTTACCATTTACTCATCCAGAACTTTTCTCAAACAGCAACATATTGGTCATACAGTCACTTTCATAATCTCTCTCTCTCTCTCGGTCTGTAAAACGTTGTTTGTTGCTGCACAGGATGTGCGTGCTGCGTAGGCTAATTGTGCTACCGCTGTTTGTTCCTTTCCCTTCATTTGTGGGAAAATGGCTGTAATTGTTGCTCAGGAAATGTACACTGAACAGGTTCAGATGTGGTTTCAGCTGGAGAGCAAAGTGACAAAGCCGTCAGCTGAAGCTGAGCAAGCTATTGTTTTTCCTCTTCCCAGTATAGCTGAGAGAAAGAAAAACAGCTTTACGACACGGAAAAGGAGGTGGGGCTTAGAGAGGAACTGCAAGGATTTTTCTCATCTCATCTCATCTCATCTCATTATCTGTAGCCGCTTTATCCTGTTCTACAGGGTCGCAGGCGAGCTGGAGCCTATCCCAGCTGACTACGGGCGAAAGGCAGGGTACACCCTGGACAAGTCGCCAGGTCATCACAGGGCTGACACATAGACACAGACAACCATTCACACTCACATTCACACCTACGCTCAATTTAGAGTCACCAGTTAACCTAACCTGCATGTCTTTGGACTGTGGGGGAAACCGGAGCACCCGGAGGAAACCCATGCGGACACGGGGAGAACATGCAAACTCCACACAGAAAGGCCCTCGCCGGCCACGGTAGACCCCGAAGCCGTTTGTTTTCAGGATAATGGCTGGCTGATGAAATTATTGGCTGGCTAGCTGACTCAGCCAAAACCTTAATGGCTGCTGCAGCCACCAAAATGTTTATGGCTACAAATGGCTGATACTGGACGTCACTGTGTGGCATATATCCGGGCGAACGGATCAAACAAATGGGGGGAATAAATAGCAAATTACCACAGGTCCCCTGGTCTCTTACTTCATTGTAAATATAAATCTAGCAAGATTGTAGTTCAATGCTAATAATAAGCTAATCTGGATTGTTTGAGGAAGGCATCTAGCTATCTACTCTCACTAGCAATGACCAGTGAAGGACTGACTGGCAGCTATCTTACTATGATGAAAGTAGAGTGGTGGAGTACTTTTTTTTTTATCAATCTTGAAGTATGTGAAACAAACAAACAAACAAAAAAAAAATACCTTTACACTTTCCCTCAGCAGTGGCAAAGATTGCAGCCATCTCATCGATATCGGAGTCGATTGATGCTCTGGGTGGGTCCCCGGGTTCCCCAGTGTATCGTGGTAACGGTGTGAGGAGCGGGAAGCCAGACAGGTAGTCACAACGGCAAGCTTGTGGTGGCTCTCTGTGCTGTGATATCAGTTCTAAATCTCTACAGTGTATGCCTATACGTCTCTATTGTGTTACTACTAGTGTGTACAGTTGATCATGTTTGTGTCACTTTTCTTGTAGCTCATGATGTGGATAAACCCATTATTTGATGTACACAATTCTTAGTGGCTCAGCCAAATTTTATTAGATAGCGGCTCAAATTGGCTTACAAAATTATTGGCTGGCGGCGGCTCAAATTCTAAATGGCGGTTTTAGCGGCGCCTGGCGGCGGCTTCGGGGTCTAGGCCATGGGGCTCGAACCCGAACCTTCTCGCTGTGAGGCGACAGCACTACACCACCGTGCCGCCCTGCAAGGATTTTTATTTTTTTTTAAATTAGTTTGTTATTGTGGGAAAAACCCGCCAAATGTCACTGAATTCTGGTCAAAAGTTACAAAAAACATCAGTAAATAAAACATGCTGTCCGCTGTCCAGGCTAAGTCGAAGTCTTGACTCTGGATATCCCAGATCAGACTTTTTTTAATTATAAAATGCAATCTTTTTTTCTAGGAGTGAAAAAAATGTGATATTTTCCAAAATGCAGATTCCAGTAATCGGTCACAAGCAACAAATCACAAAAAGAATGTACAAAATCTGAGACATTCAGCAACAGCGATGTGAATTAACATGGAATGACTCGTTTGTGAACATGACGTAAGTCAGGGAAAGCATTCGTATCCTCCTTGTTTTAGAAAGCATAAATTTACGAACGTAACTAATGTAAACATCATCTGATCTGATGGAACTTCAAATTGCATAATTTCAGGTTTAAATAGCCAATGTATTTCAATTCTGCACATTAATTTCATGAACATTTTTAAGATGCATTTAAATAGTTCACTGGGAATCTAAATTTGAATGAATTAACTGGCAAAATGGATGCAAAATACATATAAACATCATGAATGAAAGATGCATGTCTCCACTGCATGTCACTTTCCCGAAAACATCATGTTCTCCTTTCATGCTGTTGTTTATCTGTCCAGTCATTTTAGCAAAACATTGTTCATAGCACAACATAATTTTTATCAATAGAGTATGCCATCTTCATGATTATCTTGATCTCACAAGGAACATCGAATTTGCTGTGAGTGGATTACATTTACACATGACATTTATGGATTATATTTTGCCATTGATCTACACACAATAGTCAAACAAGCATCAAAACAAAAACGTGAAAACACTGAAATCTCTCATTTAGACGCAGCGATGCTTGAAAGTTTGTGAAACTTTTTAAATTTTTGTAACAACATCAGATTTTCATACAAGTCCTAAAAGTAAATAAAGAGAAACCAATTAAATGAATGAGACTTAAACATAGGGCGGCACGGTGGTGTAGTGGTTAGCACTGTTGCCTCACAGCAAGAAGGTTCTGGGTTCGAGCCCAGTGGCCGGCGAGGGCCTTTCTGTGCGGAGTTTGCATGTTCTCCCCGTGTCAGCGTGGGTTTCCTCCGGGTGCTCCGGTTTCCCCCACAGTCCAAAGACATGCAGGTTAGGTTAACTGGTGACTCTAAATTGAGCGTAGGTGTGAATGTGAGTGTGAATGGTTGTCTGTGTCTATGTGTCAGCCCTGTGATGACCGGGTGACTTGTCCAGGGTGTACCCCGCCTTTCGCCCGTAGTCAGCTGGGATAGGCTCCAGCCCGCCTGCAACCCTGCACAGGATAAGTGGCTACAGATAATGGAATGAACTTAAACATAGTTGGTCATTTATTTATTGAAAATTATCCAATATTACATCTCAGTGAGTGGTAAAAGACTATGAACCCTTGTTTTCAGTGTCTCGTGTGAGCTCCTTGTGCAGAAATAACTGCAGCTGAATATCTGCTGTAACTGTTAATCAGATCCTGAACATCGGCTTGGAGGAGTTTTATCCTGTTCCTCTGTACGGAACAGCTTGAGCTCTGAGATGTTGCTGTGTTTCCTCACATGACCTGCTCACACAACATTTCTACTGGATTAAGGTCAGGACTTTAACTTGTTCATTCCAAAACATAAGCTTGATTCTTCAACCATTCTTTTGTAAAATGACTGTTTCGGAGTTATCCTGGGTCCCTTTATGACCTCGCAGACTCTTACATGCCTTGCTCTTGGAGTGATCTTTGCTGGTCCACTCCTGAGGAGGGAAACAGTGATCCTGAATTTCCTCCATCTGTCTGATTGTGGACTGGTGGAGATTGATTGCCAACCCATTGATTGAAAATACCTGACTCGAATTTCACCTTCAAATTAACTGCTAATTCTAGAGGTTGACATTCTTTTGCCACTCACTGATCTGTAATATTAGATCATGTTTTATCAATAAATAAATAGCCAAGGATAATATTTTTGTCTCATTTCTTTAATTGGGTTCTCTTTGTCTACTGTGGCAGCGGGGGCGTGGTCAAGCGCCGGTCTGTGACAGGAGGGTGGAGTCAGGGAAGGTAAGTGGCAGAATCACTTCACCTGAGAGCAATTAACCTGTGTTTGTGTGTCTTCCCAGTGACCGCGCCCTATATGAGGAGGGAGAGTGAGAGCGGAGGGAGCTCTGCCCTGAACCAGACGCCGGTTGTGTGTGTCTGTCTGGCTGTTTGAATGAATTATTGTTTAGCTGAAAAGTCTAGCAATAAAACGCTATTTTGGAATCTGGTCTCTGTCCTTCCGTCCTCTGTGCTCCACCCACACATAGGGAGTCCTACATCTACTTTTAGGACTTGTGTGGAAATGTAATGTTTTTGGTCACATTCATGTAGAAATATAGAAAATTCTCAAGGGTTCACAAACTTTCAAGCACCACTGTAAGTCTTCAGACCCTCGGCTGAATGCACTCCAAAACTGAGCTCCAGTTTCTGCTCATCAGCTCACTAATACCATTCCTATGGTGAAGCATGGTGGTGACAGCATACAGCCAAGACAGCTCTGCAGTGGCTTCAAGTCTGAATGTCTGTGAGTTGCCCAGCCGAAGCCGAGACCTGAACCTGTAGAACATTTGTGGAGGGAGCTGAAGATAGTAGTTTTCATCCAATCTGAAACTCAAGACTTACCCAAGAATATCCAAAGCTGTCATTCCTGCCAAAGGTGCCTCTACACTGAAAAAAGGGTCTAAATACTTGTCTAAATGAGATATTTTAGCTTTGTATTTTAAACAAATTTGCGATTGTTTCATTTGTTCTATGCAGACTGGTGGCTAGACAACTACGTACATCCAAACAATTTTAAATTAAACCTATGAGAAAAAATGTGCAAACATACTGTTCATATGGTTGGCTTTGCACCCTTAAGGACAAGCCCCAACTGGTTTTATCAGATAGAACCTTACCCTTGAAAGACATGATGAGAATGTGCCATGATCGGTATGTCTTTGCTGGTATTCTGTCTTTCTTCTGATGCTTCAAAAACAAAACAAAGCAAAAAAAATTATATATATATATATACATACACACACACATACAGAAAAATTAAAGGTACATAAAAGTAATTACAGTAAAGCCTCTATCCGTAATTTGTACTTGCCTTTCTTAAATATAAAACAGCTGTCGGTTAATTTTGAGAGCAACTGTTCAAAACTTGTGAACTCTCTTTTCTCTTTGTATTCACATTTAATACAACCATAATAGTACTTTATTCATTCACTAATTTTATGGAAAAGTGTTTCAGAGTGTTTTACTGGAAATTAAAAAAAAAAAAAGTTTTACAGTTTGAAAATCCAATTCCTTTAGAGTACAAAACAGTTGCAGGCAGCATAAAAACGATAAGAAAATAAATAAAACTACAATATAGAAAACCTATGACTGCAGGATACAGAGGCTGAACAATTAACAGTGTAATTGTGTAACACAGAGACTTTCCTCATCACCTCCAAGTCTTCGTGTTTGTGACTAAGTTCACCTGCACTAATTCTTTACAAAAGCAACAGAATCACAATATCATCCTTAAATTCATAAATAAAACTCAAGATAAAGCTGTTGCCAATGTAAACTTATATCTATCGAATAACATTATCTAAACAGCAACTGAAACAAACCACAGTGAAAGAATGACAGCAAGTTCATAAGATTTTAATTCCCTGTGAAAGGCCAGCCCAAAATCTGATAAATGAAGAAAACATCATCAATTATTATAATATAAAAGGCAAATAAAAATATATCACCTCCCTCCTAATGTAATCACCTTTTCCCTTGTCCATCCATAGAAACCTGAAACGAGTCCTCTGCTGCCTGTATTTATCACAACAACCCACCCTGCTTGGATCATGTGATTTATGGGAAATCACGAAAGAAATCAGAAAGACATTGTGGCAGCGGGGGCGTGGTCAAGCGTCGGTCTGTGAATGGAGGGCGGAGTCAGGGAAGATAAGTGGCAGAATCACTGCACCTGACGTGAATTAACCTGTGTTTGTGTGTCTTCCCCGTAGTGACTGCGCCCTATAAAAGGAGAGAGAGAGCAGAGAAAGGGAGCTCTCCCCATCCTGGACACTTGTATGCGTGTGTGCATGTGTGTGGGCGAGCAAAGTAAGCCACTGAAAAGCACAAAATAAAGTGTTTGGAAGAACTCAGTTTTGGCCTGCCATGCTTCTGTGCTCCACCCACCTTCAACTATTTCTACAGTGGTGCCGAAACCCAAGATGGAGCACAGAAGAGAACAGCCTCATGGAGTCTTCCCCCTTCAAGGACCTGGTCCATGCCCTTGCCACGGCCCAACAGAGCCAGCACCAGGCACTGGTAGCCCTCCGGAAGGAGCAGGAACAACGGTTCGAAGCCCTGGTGCTGGCGCAGCAGGAAGATCGCCAGGCGTTCCGGCACCTACTCTCGTCGGCAGGGTCCAGCATCACCACCGCCGCGGACCCACCCCACCTCAACTCTAACGAAGATGGGTCTGCAGGATGACCCCGAAGCCTTCCTCGCTCTTTTTGAGCAAGCAGTAGAGGCGTGGGGTTGGCCGGTGGAACAGCGCGTGGCGCGCCTTCTCCCCCTGCTAACGGGCAAGGCGCAGCTGGCCACGCTACAGCTCCCCACCGACAGCCGGCTGGTCTATGCCGACCTCCGCAGGGTCATCCTCCAATGTGTGGGGCGCACCCCGGAGCAGCAACGGCAGCGCTTCCGCGTGCTGCGCCTGGAGGAGGTCGGCCGGCCGTTCGCATTTGGCCAGCAACTCCGGGACGCCTGCCGGCGGTGGCTGAGGGCCGACAACCATGACGCCGAGGGAATCATTGACCTGGTGGTGCTGAAACAATTCATCGCCCGACTTCCGGAAGGAACAGCGGAGTGTGTCCAGTGCCATCGCCCAGCGTCACTGGATCAGGCCATCGTGCTGATGGAGGACCATATGGTGGCTGTTCTGACAGCAGGACCGCATGTCTCCTCTTCTCCCCTCTTTTGTCTCTCTCTCTCTCTCTCTCTCTCTCTCTCTCTTCTTCTGTTCCTCATCCTCACCCCATTCCCCCACCGCGGAGGCTGGGGCCAGCTCCACCCCAGCCAGCCCACCGCACCCTGCGGTGCCCTACCAGTTCCTACTTCCTTGTCTGTCTTCCCCCCCCTCAGGTGAGTGAGCTCCAAAACACCAGTGCAGAGGGAGAGCCTGGGCTGGTATGCTGGCGCTGCAGGGAGCCATGGCACCTCCAGCATCAGTGCTCGGCGATGGAGGTGGGCGCGGTGGTCCGGATCACCAACTCGCCAGAGACCACCCTCAATCGGGCCGGAGCATATCGCATACTGGTGAGTATCCAAGGGGATACGTATCAGGCTTTGGTGGACTCCGGCTGTAATCAGACCTCAATCCACCAAAGCCTGGTGCAAGACAAGGCATTGGGGAGAGCACAATTGGTGAAGGTGTTGTGTGTGCACAGGGATGTTCACAACTACCCTTTAGTGTTGGTCCACGTTCTATTTCGAGGGGAGAAATTTAGAGTAAAGGCGGTGGTTAATCCTCACCTTACCTACTCGATAATTTTGGGGACTGATTGGCTGGGATTTTGGGAATTAATGTCACATTTAGTGAAGAGTGGGGCCTGCCATAATTTAGCGGGGGGAGATCCCGGTGTGGCATTGGCGGGAGCAGCTGTCACAGAGCCATCTACGTCATCACCACATCAGAGTGAGGAGCAGCAGGCTCCTCCTCCCTCTCTCAGGGAATCCCTTGTGGATTTCCCATTAGAGCAGTCATGAGACGAAACTCTGCGGGATGCGTTTGACCAAGTGAGAGTAATTGCTGGTCAAATGCTCCAGCCAAATGCCACCCTGTCCTTCCCCTATTTTTCCATTATTAAGGATAGATTATATCGAGTGACACAGGACACTCAGACTAAGGAACCGATAACACAGCTTTTGATCCCAAAGAGCCGCCGGGAATTTATATTCCAGGTGGCTCACTTTAATCCCATGGCCGGACACTTCGGGCAGGATAAGACACTAGCCCGAATAATGGCCCGGTTCTATTGGCCAGGGATTCGTGGCGATGTCCGTAGGTGGTGTACGGCATGCCTCAAATGCCAGTTAGTAAATCCTGCGGCCATTCCAAAAGTGCCTTTGCGCCCTCTGTCATTCATCAAGACCCCGTTCGAAAGAATTGGGATGGATCTCCTTGGGCCATTAAATTGGTCAATATGAGGATATCGCTTTATTTTAGTTCTGGTGGACTATGCAACGCGATATCTGGAAGCAGTGCCTCTTCACAATATCTCAGCACATAGTATTGCAGAAGCACTCTTCCGCGTCATCTCCCGAGTCGGAATCTCCAAAGAGATTCTGACTGATCAAGGCACTATGTTTATATCATGCATACTGCGTGAACTGTATGGGTTACTGGGAATTAAGCCTATCTGCACCAGCGTTTATCACCCACAAATGGATGGCTTAGTTGAATGGTTCAATCGCACCCTCAAGAACATAATTCAGAAATTTGTAAGCAAGGATGCATGCAACTGGGATAAATGGCTCAAGCCCCTGTTATTTGCAGTGCGAGAGGTCCCACAAGCCTCCACGGGGTTCTCCCCATTCAAATTATTATATGGGCGTAAGCCGCGTGACATTCTCGATGTGCTGTGTGAAAATTGGGAGGAGGGACCTTCAACAAGTAAAAATGAAATTCAATACATTATCGACCTGCGTGCCAAACTCCACACACTCATGCACCTAACCCAGGAGAATTTGCAGCAGGCCCAAGTATGTCAAGTACGTCTATAAGAAGGGGCACGCGCCTTAGGGAATTCACACCGGGAGATAAAGTACTCGTGTTGTTGCTCACATCGAGCTCCAAATTGATCGCCAGGTGGCAAGGACCCTTTGAGGTCACACAGTGAGTCGGGGACGTTGACTATGAGGTGAGGCAAACGGACAGGGGTGGGGCATTACAGATTTACCACCTCAATCTGTTAAAACTTTGGAATGAGGAGGTCCCTGTGGCATTGGTGTCGGTAGTTCCAGAGAAGGCAGAGCTGGTGCCAGAGGTTTAAAAAGGAAAATTGACATCGCTCACTGCTCCAGTCCCCTGTGGAGACCACCTCTCCTTGACCCAACTCACGGAGGTCGCCAAGTTGCAGACAGAATTTTCTGATGTGTTCTCGCCCCTGCCCAGCCGCACCCACCTCATAGAACACCACATTGAGACACCCCCGGGGGTAGTAGTGTGCAGCCACCCTTACAGACTGCCCAAACACAAAAAAAGGTGGTTCAGGAAGAACTCAAGGCCATGCTCGAAATGGGCATCGTTGAGGAGTCCCAGAGTGACTGGAGCAGCCCGGTGGTCTTGGTTCCCAAGGCCGACGGGTCGGTCCGGTTCTGTGTGGACTATAAAAAAGTCAATGCGGTGTCTAAATTTGATGCGTACTGTGACATCCCGAGAGGCTGCGTTGTGGAGGGGCGCTATATTCCACGGAGATGGCTCCAACCACTGGCAGCTATAACTCCATCTGGTGGTGGAGTTGGGAACTTCACCCCCCAGCACACAACACGGCAACACACCTGTGGCCAATGAGGGCCTAATGAGTAAGAGGGCTTTGTGAGAGCTCAAAACTCCCAGTGTGAAGGTGGAGGAGAGAGGTTCATGGACTCTCCTGCTGAGTGGATCCTGCTGGGCGGAGTATTCATCGAAATGCTTATCTGGAATTCTTACCTGAGGGATTTTTCACTGAAATACTTGCCTGTGTTATGAACGCCTGCTACTGGACTGCCACCGGGCTGAAGACTACAGGGATTGTTGACTGGACTCCAAGTAAGGCAGAAGATTTTGTTTGTTCCGTGAAAAGGATATTGGACTGAAGGAAACCTGCCTATAATTTTGTTATTCTAAAGCCAGAGACATTGTTTGAGTTTGACTTTTGGGAATCCATCTCCGTTTGAACATTGGACTTTGAGATACCTTTTCTGTTTAATCTCCTGGCATAAGATTAAAAATCTTGATTTATTCTAACCTTCGTGTCCTTGCCCTGATTGAAGGGTCCCGCTGAGAGCCAGCCAACCTCTCGTGATGTCACATATGGTGGAGAATGTGGACACTTCAATCATCAACAATAGTGCATGTACGAGGAGGACACTGAACATTTGATTGCTCAATTTTCCCAGTTAGCCATAGGCCCACCGCATAACAAGATGGAGGAAATTTTGAAGGCCCTTATTGCAGGGCAGCAAGCCCAAATGCAGGTGAGTGCGGCCCTCCTGGAGGAATAAAGGAAAGCCAACCAACTGAAGGCAGAGGAGTTGCAGCTACAGAAGAAGATTGCTGTTCAGAGTGTGGGCCCAATAAAGGCAAGTAACTTTATCTCCATAATGGGGGCTACAGATGATGCTGAGGCATACTTGCACACCTTTGAAGCCACGGCCACTAGGGAAGGATGGCCCAAGGCACAGTGGGTTGGACTGTTAGCCCCATTCTTAATGGGAGAATTGTTGAACGCTGTCCAAGACCTACCCCCCGACAAGACTACGAACTATGATGCTCTGAAGACTGAGATCCTCAGCAGACATGGGCTCACCAAGTTCGGTATGGCTCAACGCTTCCACAGCTGGACCTTCCAAGCAGACCAGGCTCCCCGTGTGCAGATGCACGAACTTTCCAGAATCGCGAGGAGATGGCTGGAACCTGAAAAAAAACACAGTGGCTGCAGTAGTGGAGGCTGTGGTCGTGGATCACTACATTTGAGCCCTGCCATATGAGGCAAAGCGCTTCATCAGCCAACAAGCCCTAACCACAGATGAACTGACGGTTGAAGCTGTGGAAAAGTACCAGGCCACAACAGAAATGCTCCGTACTACCAGGAAGGACCCCAGGACTGCGACCCTGCTGCCGACAGGGGGAGGCCACCCCAAAAACCCCAAGGGGTCCAGCACAGCCACAGCAGGACCTGGCTATGCTCCAGGGGGAGCCAGAAGCCAGCCGGGTCCGGTTAGAATTCCCCGTGATGGTGACACCCGACAATGCTTCCAGTGTGGGGGTATGGGACACACAGCAGTGTGGGAAACCGGTGGACGAGCCTATGCCCACTGCAGGGTCCTCCAGCTCACCATCCGCCCAGCTGTTTGCATCACTCGTCGGGGCTGCGGACGGGCCCCCAGATCGACCCCCCACCTGCCCAGTGACGGTGAATTGCTGTGATGTTGAAGCATTGTTAGATTCGTGTAGTCAGGTCACCCTGGTGCATAAGGACCTGGTGGATCCATCGTGTCTGACCACTGACAAAGTTCTCCCAGTTTCCTGCGTCCATGGAGACACCAAAGAGTACCCCACCACTGAACTAAAAGTGACCACCACCAGGGGGACTATACACACGAGGGTGGGCGTGGTTGATCCCCTCCCTGTTCCTGTTCTGATTGGGCGAGATTGCCCAGCCTTCCACCTGCTGTGGAGAGAGACCCAGCAGAGGCCAGCCTGGGTACCCCACAGTCAGAGGGGTAAGACTCACCCTGCAAACACACAAGTGCAACCCACACAACCACTCATCCCTGCGTTTGCCCTCACAGGGATGACAGGCACCCAGGCCGACACAGAGACTGGCCCGGACACTGGAGAAGAGAATGTGGCCCCGGAAAGCTCTCCGAGCTCCAACGAGGAAGACGCCTCAGGCATTGAGGAGCTTCCCCCTCTCATAGGCCAGTATGGTACTGCCCAGTTGCAGGATCCCACGCTTGCAAATGCCTTAAGAAATGTGCAGGTGCTAGAGGGTGTACTGGTAGGGGGTAGAGCAAGCCCTACATACCCCCATTTCGCAATTATACATGGCCTACTGTATCAGGTGGTGAAGAAAAATGATGAAGTGCATGAACAGCTCCTTCTACCACAGCCCCACCGGGCGACTGTGCTCAATCTGGCACCCATCCATCCACTGGGGGCCCACCTAGGTGTAGAGAAGACAAAAGAGAGGATCTTACAGCGTTTCTTCTGGCCTGGAGTGCACAAGGAAACAGAGAATTACTGTCGTAGTTGCCCAGAATGTCAGAAGGTGGCGTCTAAGCCCCCATACCATAACCCGCTCATCCCCTTACCAATTATCGAAACTCCTTTTGAGAGGATTGGACTGGATATAGTTGGTCCTTTGCCAAAAAGCTCCAGGGGGCATCAGTACATCCTGGTCATCCTGGACTATGCGACCCGGTACCATGAGGCCATCCCCCTGAGGAAGGTGACCTCCAAACAAATAGCCAAGGAGCTGTTCCTCCTCTCCACCAGTCTAGGAATTCCAAAGGGGATATTGACGGACCAAGGCAGCTCGTTCATGTCCAGGGTGATGAAAGAACTGTGTGCCCTGTTGAAGATCAAACAGTTGCAAACATCTGTCTACCACCCCCAGACAGATGGATTGGTCAAACGTTTTAACAAGACTCTGAAGTCAATGCTGAGGAAGGTGGTTGAAGAGGATGGGTGGAACTGGGACCAGCTGCTGCCATACCTGCTGTTTGCAGTGAGAGAGGTACCCCAATCTTCTACTGGCTTTTTGCCTTTTGAACTTTTGCTTTCTTACAGACCCAGAGGGCTGCTGGACATTGCCAAGGAGGCTTGGGAGGAGCAACCCTGCAGACAGCGGACCCTGATTGAGCATGTCGGGGCCATGAAGGAGAGAATGATGGCCGTCTACCTGATAGTGCGTGAACACATGAAGACTGCTCAACGGCAACAGCAGGCCTCCTACAACCGACCTGCCCAGCCAAGAGAGTTTAAGCCGGGGGACAGAGTGCTGGTCCTGGTGCCGACCATGGAATGTAAGTTCCTGGCAACCTGGCAAGGACCATATGAGGTCATCGAGCAGGTAGGAGAAGTGAATTATAAGGTGAGACAGCCTGATAAAAGGAAAACTGAGCAGATATATCACGTTAACCTCTTGAAAAAATGGCACGCCAGGGAGGTGTTGTTACCCACCAGAGAGGAGGTTCAGGTGGGGCCAGGCCTATCCCCACACCAGCGGCAGATGACCCTAGAGCTGGTGGACCGCAACCAAGACGTCTTCTCCTCACTCCACTGGCACACAGAGGTGGTCCAACACGAGATCTGCACTGTCCCGGGCCAAACAGTGACCTAGCATCCCTATCGTGTGCCAGAGGCTCGCAAGGTGGCTATCCAGGAGGAGGTGAGAAAGATGCTAGAGCTGGGGGTCATCGAAGAGTCCAAGGCCCAATCCCAATTCTAATTTCTACCCCTCCCCCTTCCCCTCCCCTTTCCCCTTGGCCCTTCCCCTTGAAACTGAGCTACAAGGGATAGGGCTTGAAATTCAACCCCTACGTATTGGGATAGCCCTTCAACGATCGCATACGTCATCGCGTACCTCCGTCAGCGTTTACGTTAGCAAAACGCGACCAAATGCGTCATTGGCTGCGACCAGACGCTACAGTCAGAGCCAGAGGCAGAACCAGAAATCTCTGCTGGCAGGGTGTGATTTGTTAACTAACACCACTGAATGGGATATCTTTGGCGCTTCGTGCACCACATCCGACAGAATGAGGTGTCAGAATACTCATGTAAACAATAAAAGCGAGAATAACAGAACAAAACGTATGCAGTCAAGCAACCGAAAACAATACTCACTCCCAAAGCTTTTTAGCAGCAGCTTGGATTTCAGAAATCGCTGCTCATTCTCAGCTCAAAAGCGAATCAAGCGGCGTGTTTCCTCTGGATAACAACTTAAAACACGTAAATAATGGAGAAAATACATTTATGACAATCTTTCGCCGCGGGAACCGCCATCTTTCTGAAATCCGCATGAAATCTCGCTGAAATCCGCATGGCATTGTGGGAAATCACTCAAACCCCTTCGTTCGGAGTCAGCTCCAGGAAAATCTCCGTTTGGAGGGGTACAGAAGCCCTACCCCTTCCCCTACCCCTCCGCGTTAACTGGGATTGGGATACCCCTACCCCTTCACGTGAACGCGCAAAATGGAGGGGAAGGGCCAAGGGGTTGGTCCAAGGGGTGAAATGGGAAAAGTGCCTGGGTAAGCCCCATCGTCCTGGTTCCCAAACCAGACAGGTCGGTGAGATTCTGCAATGATTATCGCAAATTGAATGAGGTGTCAGAGTTTGATTCATACCCTATGCCCCGTGTCGATGACTTGGTAGACTCCTTAGGACATGCCCAGTTCCTCACCACTCTGTGGCCAATGAGGGCCTAATGAGTAAGAGGGCTTTGTAAGAGCTCAAAACTCCCAGTGTGAAGGTGGAGGAGAGAGGAGCGAGGTTCATGGACTCTCCTGCTGAGTGGATCCTGCTGGGCAGAGTATTCATTGAAATGCTTATCTGGAATTCTTACCTGAGGGATTTTTCACTGAAATACTTGCCTGTGTTATGAACGCCTGCTACTGGACCGCCACCAGGCTGAAGACGACAGGGATTGTTGACTGGACTCCAAGTAAGGCAGAATATTTTGTTTGTTCCGTGAAAAGGATATTGGACTGAAGGAAACCTGCCTATAATTTTGTTATTCTAAAGCCAGAGACATTGTTTGAGTTTGACTTTTGGGAATCCATCTCCATTTGAACATTGGACTTTGAGATACCTTTTCTGTTTAATCTGCTGGCATAACGTTAAAAATCTTGATTTATTTTAACCTTCATGTCCTTGCACTGATTGAAGGGTCCCGCTGAGAGCCAGCCAACCTCTCGTGATGTCACAGTACCCAATGCCTCTTACTGATGAGTTGCTCGATTGACTAGGCATGGCTCATTTTTATTCGACACTGGATTTGAAAAAGGGATATTGTCAGATCCCCTTGACTCCACTATCCCGAGAGAAAATGACATTTTCCACACCATTTGGCTTACACCAGTTCGTCACACTTCCTTTTGGGCTGTTTGGGGCACCCACTACATTCCAGTGGCTTATGGATAGGGTCCTCCGCCCCCACGCCACCTACGTGGCCGCATACTTGGACAATATCATTATTTATAGTAATGACTGGCCGTGGCACTTAGACCACCTAAGGGCCATCCTTAGCTTGCTGAGGCGAGCGGGTCTCACAGCCAACCCAAAGAAGTGTGTGATTGGGCAGGTGGAAGTACAGTATCTGGGCTTCCACTTGGGCAATGGGCAGGTGCGTCCCCAAATCAATAAGACAGCAGCGATTGCGGTCTGCCCAAGACCCAAGACCAAAAAGGGGGTGAGACAGTTCTTGGGGCTGGCTGGCTACTATTGTAGGTTGATACCTAATTATTCAGATGTCACCAGCCTGCTGACTGATCTCACTACAAAGGGGGCACCAGATCCGGTCCAGTGGACGGAGCAATGCCAGCGGTCTTTCTCTGAGGTAAAGGCTGCACTGTGTGGGGGGCCACTGTTACACTCCCCTGACTTTTCTCTCCCCTTTGTTTTGCAGACGGATGTGTTGGACAGAGGGCTGGGGGCTGTTCTGTCCCAGGAGGTGGAGGGGGAGGACCGTCCAGTGCTGTACATCAGCAGAAAGCTGTCAGTGCATGAGGGCAGGCACAGCACAATAGAAAAGGAATGCCTTGCCATCAAGTGGGCAGCCCTTGCCCTCTGCTACTACCTGCTGGGGTGCCCTTTCACCCTCTGTTTGGACCACGTGCCCCTCCAGTGGCTCCACCGCATGAAGGATGCCAATGCGCAGATCACCCATTGGTATCTGGCACTCCAGCCATTTAAGTTTGAGGTGGTCCACAGGCCGGGGGTGCAGATGGTCATGGCGGATTTCCTTTCCCGTCAAGGGGGGGGGGGGGGTCAGCTGCAGGCTGGACGGCTCTCCGGCCTGAGTCAGGTGGTGGGGGTATGTGGCAGCGGGGGCGTGGTCAAGTGTCAGTCTGTGAATGGAGGGCAGAGTCAGGGAAGGTAAGTGGCAGAATCACTGAACCTGACATGAATTAACCTGTGTTTGTGTGTCTTCCCCAGTGACCATGCCCTATAAAAGGAGAGAGAGAGAGAGAGAGAGAGAGAGAGAGCAAAGGGAGCTCTCCCCAACCTGGACACTTGTGTGCGTGTGTGCATGTGTGTGGGAGAGCAAAGTAAGCCGCTGAAAAGCGCAAAACAAAGTGTTTGTAAGAATTCAGTTCTGGCCTGCTGTGCTTCTGTGCTCCACCCACCTTCAACTATTTCTACAGACATCAATAGACACAACACAAGCTATGACTTGTTCTTTTACCTACTTTTTCTCTGATTCAGGACACAAACTTCAGTCACACTTCCTCTGTAGGTATCCATTTTTCCTGGGAGTTTCAAGATATCTACCTTTACAAACCATTTCACCAAATGTCACTGCAAGCAGCAGTTCAGCAGGTCAAACACTTTCTGTCCCCCACCTCTTAGCAACAGAGGAAGAACAGAAGCCACTGGGATGATCTGCACTTCCTCCCAAGGAGATGTACACAATTTGAAGGCAAAAAAAAAAAATCAATCCTCTGTTGAGATCTTCCCTAAATTCCTGTTTTCAGTATACACCTGCAAATGAAGCTGCAAGTGAAGTCATCATGATTCTTACCTTTAGATTTCATTCATAAATGTTTGTGAGAAGTTTGATGTCAGTACATAAAAGCACTACCGATATACATCCTCTCTTCCTGTTTGGTGCCAAAGCCATCAAAATTCATTTGCAGGTTCTGGATAAAATATCACATATGTCTTAAAAATCTGAGGAACTATTTTTTTGACCGGTCTGATGATGATGTGATCCAAATTTGGATCAAAAGAAGCAAAAAAAACCCTTTTAAATTTCAAAATGGCAACAATCTGTTTGGTAAAATGCATTATCTGCACCTTCCAGGGAATCAAGAGAAAGAAGAATCATGATTGCAGATTCAGCGGTTCAAAGATTATGAGCAGGTCCATTTTTGGACCTGCTCATGCTTATCCATTTTTCCTGCTGACAACACATCAACTTCGAGAACTGACTATTCACTTAATGCCCGATTTATCCCACACATTGACAGGTGCCACCATTACAAGATAATCAATACAACAAGAAAGTCACTTCACCTGTCAGATGACGTCATGGCGCCCCTCGAGACAGACGTGCTTGCTCGCTCCACTCTTGAATGACGGCTTTTTCTTCTTTTTTGTATATTTTCTGTTTTTTCTGCTGTGCACAAATGTCATGCACTGCAAACATATAACAGACAGGCACTGCTGGACATCGCGAACACACACATGGCCATTTGGAATTTACTGGCTTTATACTACCAGAACTACAACTCACTGTTCGCTCCCGCAACCACCACCAGCCCCAGGAAGGCCCTGAAGCACTGGGCCTGAGTGAGCAAGCTGACCCCAGGAGAGTGCTCTGGAGACGGCGAGGCAAGGGGTGGGGTGGGGTGGGGTGGGGGGCTCCATGCTAGGCTAAAAGCTCGCGTTAGCCGACCACCGCTACCCAGCCTCCTGCTAGCCAACGTGCAGTCTCTGGAAAACAAACTGGACGAATTAAGAGCCAGAACCACAGCACAGTGGGAAATAAGAGGGTGCTGTGCTCTAATTTTCACTGAGACCTGGCTCTCAGACAAAATCTCAGAATGCGCCATTCAGCTACAGACTCACTCTGTACACTGAGGAGACCAGACCACAGCCTCCTGTAAGGCTAAAGGGGGAGGTGTGTGTGTTTATTCACAACTCTTGGGATGGAGATATACAGACTGTTTATAAGCACTGTTCACCAAATGTGGAGCTGTTATTGCTGAAATGCCGTGCCTATTATCTCCCAAGGGAATTCACTGCTGTGTTTTTGGCTGCTGTTTACATCCCCCTGCGAGCTAAGTCCACGGCAGCACTCAGTAAACTCCACGATGACATGAGCGTGTGAGAGACAGCTCATCCCGACGCTGTTTTTATCATCGCCAGTGACTTTAATCAGTGCAATATACAGACTGTATTCCCTAAATATTATCAACATGTGAACATCCCCACCCATGATAAGAACACACTGGACCATGTTTACAGCAACACATGCGGTGCATACAGGGCCACACCCCACCCCCACTTCAGACACTCGGACCACATCTCTTTGTTCCTGTATCCGGCCTACAGACAAAGATTAAAACAAACCAATCCTGTCACCAAACAAGTCAAACTCTGGAGCCCAGAGACTGAGAGCACCCTTCAGGACTGTTTTGCTCGGACAGACTGGGATGTGTTTAAAGCTGCAGCCACTTTGGAGGACTCTTCTGTTAGTATACAGGACTATGCTGAGTATGTGACTGGATACATCAGCACATGTGTCTGCAACATCATGCCCACCATACAGATCAGAAAGTTCCCCAACCAAAAGCCCTGGGTAAACAGTCAGATACAACGCATGCTGCCTGCTCGCTCTCTTGCATTTAGATCAAGCAATGAGACGGAGTACAAAGCAGTGAAGTACAGACTGAAGAAAGCCATTACAGCGGCCAAGAGGCAGTACAGAGAGAAGCTGGACGGCTTCTATTCTACTGCTGACCCCGGGAGAATGTGGCAAGGCCTGCAGCACTTTGCAGACTACAGGACCACCACCAGCACCATCAGCTCCACAGACAGCCTGCCGGATGACCTCAACACTTTTTACACCCACTTTGAAACCTCCAGCTACAGAACAGAGAGGAGGCACACACACACACCTGGACCACCACCCCCTCCTCCCCACCAACAGTCTCATCAGGCCAGGTACACAAAGCTCTGAGGAGGATCAACCCCAGAAAGGCAGCAGGACTAGACAACATCCCTGGGCGGGCCCTCAGAGTATGTGCCAATTAGCTGGCTGATGTTTTCACCACCATCTTCAACCTTTCCCTTAGCCAGAGCACCATTCCCTTCTGCTTCAAGACCACAACCATCGTCCCTCTTCCCAAGAAGAGCCTGAATGATTACAGGCAAATAGCACTCACTCCAATCATCTCAAAATGCTTTGAGAGAGTGGTACTGGCCCACATTCAGAACAGCATCCCGGAAACCCTGGACCCCCTGCAGTTTGCCTACAGGCCCAACAGGTCCACCTCAGATGCCATCACTGCTGCCCTCCATTATGCCCTCTCCCACCTGGAAAACAAAGATTCCGACATCAGAATACTCTTTGTTGACTACAGCTCTTCAATACGGTCATCCCCCACATGAGACAAGCATTGAGTGGTAATGAAAGTCTGCCAGAAGATTGGGATACTACTGCTGTACTAGTAAAAGAGGCAGCAAGGAAGGTGCTACAGTGGTCATCGGGAAGGAGGAAGGAAGACACGGAGGCATGGTGGTGGAACAAATAAGTGCAGGAAATTATAAAAGAGAAGAGGCTACCAAAGAAGAATTGGGATGATCAGAGAGATGACGAAAGCAGGTGGTTTTACAGAGAGACGAGACAGAAGGCAAAAAGAGCGGTAGCGAAGGCGAATGCAGATGCATACCAGGAGTTGTACAAAAGACTGGAGACCAAAGAAGGAGAGAAAGACCTGTACAGATTAGCTAGGCAGAGAAACTGGGAAGCAAGGGATGTATAGCAGGTAAGAGGGAAATGTGCTGACAAACAAAGAGAGTGTATTAAGAAGGTGGAAAGAGTACTTTGAGCATTTATTAAATGAGGAGAATCCAAGAGAGAAAAGGTCAGATTCATTGGAGACAGCAAATCAGGAAGCAGAGTTGGTTAGTAAGGAGGAGGTGAGGGCAGCCATGAAAAGAATGAAGACTGGGAAAGCAGTCGGACCAGATGGTATCCCGATTGAGGCTTGGAGATGTTTGGGTGAGACGGCCGTGGAGTTCCGAACGGGACTGTTGAATAAGATCTTCAAGAATTAGAAAATGCCGAATGAATGGAGAAAGAGTGTGCTCGTCCCAATATACAAGAATAAGGGAGATGTACAGAGCTGCAGTAATTACAGAGGGATAAAATTGATGACCCACAACATGAAGCTATGGGAAAGGGTATTGAAGACGAGATTAAGAAGAGAGGTAGCAATCTGTGAACAGCAGTACGGGTTTATGCCAAGCAAGAGCACGTTGGATGCAATTTTTGCTTTAAGAATGTTAATGGAGAAGTACAGGGAAGGCCAGAGAAAGCTACATTGTGTGTTTGTAGACCTGGATAAGGCATACGATAGAGTGCCAAGAGAGGAGTTATGGTATTGTATGAGAAAGAGTGGAGTGAATGAGAAGTATATCAGAGTGGTGCAAGACATGTATGAGAACAGTGAAACAGCAGTGAGGTGTGCAGTTGGAACAACTGAATGGTTCAAGGTGAAGGTGGGACTCCATCAAGGATCTGCTTTGAGTCCTTTTTTGTTTGCCATAGTGATGGATAGCTTGACGGACGAAGTGAGGCAAGAGTCACCATGGAACATGATGTTTGCGGATGATATTGTGATATGTGGTGAAAGTAGAAAGGAGGTTGAACTGGGTTTGGAGACATGGAGGTACGCATTGGAATGAAGAGGAATGAAGGTGAGCAGTAGCAAAACAGAATACATGTGCATCAATGAGAATGGGGATGAGAGTGTAGTGAAGATGCAAGGAGTAGACGTAAAGAAAGTTGGTGAATTCAAGTACCCGGGGTCAACTGTGCAGGAAAATGTGGGCTGCAATAGTGAGGTGAGAAAGAGAGTGCAGGCAGGGTGGAGCAGTTGGAGAAGGATTTTGGGAGTCATTTGTGATAGGAAAGTCCCAGCAAAAGTGAAAGGTAAGATGTATAAGACAGTAGTGAGACCAGATGTGATGTATGGATTGGAGACTGTACCCTTAACGATGAGACAGGAGGAAAAGTTGGAGGTGGTGGAGTTGAGGATGTTGTAGGTGCAATGGGCTTACCAAATCAGTCTCATCAAATCAGTCTCATGTAAAAAGGTATCAGTCTCATAAATTCATTAATCAGTAAATCAAATCAGTCTCATAACAAGGAATCAGTCTCAAATTCATTAACAAAATGGGTGAAGGCAATTAGAGTTCTTTTCTTGGCAGAGGTTGGCACTTCAGTGAATAATGTAACAATGAACAGGACACAGTTTATTCCAAAGATACCATTTATTGAAATAGCTGACAGGAATTAGCAAACTAATACTGATCAGATATAGCAACAATAGTAGCCAAGGAATAATTCAATAGAAATGATGATACAATATATACAAAACATATACATATAAGAATCAGTAGTGTATGATAATTAAGGCACTAATGGTGATCAGAAGTAATAAGTATAGTCAGTGTTCCAGTGTAGGGCGAGTGGATGTTAAAATGTGATAGGGAAAATCACGTCGTGGTGTGTGTGTGTGTGTGTGTGTGTGAGAGAGAGAGAGAGAATGGAATGGAATGCAACCACGCCCAGAAAGGGGGAGGGTCAGCACAGGGCGCAAAAGTTAAGACAAAGGAATCTGTGGTTTAGATAGCCCAGGTAGGCCTTAAACCCAACTCTACTGAAATCCTAGTATGGGAAATGTACGATGGAAGGAGTTAAAAGAGAGAGAAAGAGAGTGCATGCACAATCTAGCTAAACAGATAGTAAACAAAGTAAACCAACAAAACATGGTCTAAGACCGACTTTCATGTGAATCAAAATGCGTACATTTAAAATCATGAATGAATTCAAATAAACAACACTGTTCACGTTAACTAGCTACAAGTAAAACTAACAAACTTTGCCCAGAGGCCAGCCTTACTCATTAGCGATTGGAAATGCCTTCTGTTATCCGGGAGAAGACGGTGCTGAAGTGAGTCTTCTGATCCGGGATAGCGTGGAACACAGATCTGGAGTGAAGACCGTTTTGCTCCTTCTGCAGGTCATCAGCTGGAGATCCTCGGTGTCTCGTCGGGCGCCCGATGATCTAGAAAGAGTCTTGCTTATAATTTCATCGCCGTTGGAGAAAAGGGAGCAGAGGGAGCCAGTCGCCTCTTTCCTTTTTTGAAGTACTGCGTGGGCTGCAGTAATTATAACTGGTTCAATTATTATTACAACTCCGCGAAGGTCAAGCACATTGAACTTTGGCTAAAGTCCGGTATCAATTCTTTGTTCTCTGTCCTTCTGTAGTGCCAAATGCATCGGCCTCTCTTTCACGTGTGGAGTCCAGCAGAGAGGACATCCATGGCCAGAGAGAGGGAGATTTCGTTTCCCTCGCTGATTTAAAGCAGTCTTGACGTCACTGTACCTGGTATCAGGTATCCTCCCTGTCCAGTACCATTACAGGAAGTCAGAGGAAGGGGAGGAGAGAAAGCATGGTGTCGAGTACAGAGATGGGTGTGTTTCAAACTGGTTGTGAAAGGGTTAAAATGGTTACGGGCATGGCCGCTGTCCCTACAATGTTTGCAATGGATGTGACAAGGTTGGAAAGGATAAGGGACGAGCACATCAGAGGGACAGCACATGTGGAGAGCTTGGGAATGAAGCTAAGAGAGATGAGACTGAGATGGTATGGGCACATCCTGAGAAGAGATGCAGAGCATGTGGGAAGGAGAATGTTGAGGATGGAGCTGCCAGGCACACGAAAACGAGGAAGGCCAAAGAGGAGATACATGGATGTGGCGAGAGAGGACATGAAAGTGGCAGGTGTGGTAGAGAAGGATGCAGAAGACAGGGAGCAATGGAGATGAAAGATCCGCTGTGGCGACCCCTAATTGGGAGCAGCCAGAAGAAGAATAAGAAGTATACTGATTGAGATGCATCATTCACAGGGGTTTACAAAAGGCGCATCAGCTGCTCTATATTTATTCATTTGTTTGTTTTTGAAATAACATTTACTTTTATGGCATTGAGCACACACCTTTATCCAGAGGAACTTATAGAAGTGCTCTGAAGTCTCTCTCATGAAATACTTCCTGATGGTGGTTCAAAAGGTCACAGATGAAGAGGACCATCAGTCTGAAAATAATACTGAGAGAGGAGGATGGTTTAAAAAAAAACATAAGACATGGATTATTTTACAACAAAGTGCTAATTTAGTAAATTTCATTCATGGAACAAGTGTTGCCAGGCAAAACAAACCTTGAACGGCAGTCTGGCCTATTCACCTTATAAGGTGAATCCATGACCTTCAGGTTGACATTTCAAGGTCACTCAAGGTCAACATTTATGGTGCTAAATGAAACCCCATATAGGACTACCTATGTTGATCACAGTAATATTTCTCAATCATCAGCTGTCAGATTATAGTCCAATGAAAATCCATGACCTTGAGTTTGACATTTCAAAGTCATTCAAGGTCAAAGGTCATGGTGGCAACTGAAAGCCCATATATGACTTTCTATATGTCAATAATATTCAGTATATGTCCGTCTTGAACCGTTTCACAGTTATGAGCCTCTTAAAACCCATGACCCTGTGCATGACCTTTCAAGGTCACTCAAGGTCAAAGGTCATGGTGCCAAATAAAAGCCCATATATGACTTCCTATATGTCAATTATATTCAGTATCTCTCAATCCTGAACCGTTTCCCAGTTATGAGCCTCTGAAAACCTGTGACCTTGACCCCTGACATTTGACCCCCAACCATGAAGAAAACTAGGAGAGATACCCCATCATGTTGCATATCAATAGAAGCAGAATTGAAAGATAAACATTTTGGATTTGAAGTAAATATGATGAATATGAAGGAAGATATCGCAAAACAAAGATTTTGACCTTTTTGGTGACCTTGAACGGATGACCCTCAAAATGTTGGAGGTTCCATTTGAGATCAATGCCCATCTATCCTGAAAGTTTCATGAAGATTGGCCCAGCTGTTTTCCCATAATGTCGCTGACAAAAAACAAAGAAATAAAGAAACCCCACCGAAAACAATACCTCGCCCCCTGGTGGACTCCGTCCCGGGTGAGGCAATAAAATCATTCGAGCCTTCGGTCGTGAGAGGTTGTGTAAAATATCTGAAAGCGATCGTGATTTTGAAGTAGGAACTCTCCAAATTGAATATCGAGAGGTGAAACCGTATATGTATGAACCTATGGCCGTTGCGAAGCCATAGTGGATCTAGGTAACAATTACTTGACAGTGCGCCGGTAGGCCACATTAGCCTGCCATCCGCGGTATTTCCCAGTGTCAATATATCGAGCCTGACATCTCATCTCGTCTATCAATGATTTTTTTTCAACTACCGAGCATTTCAATGAAAAAGGTAAAAATGTTTACCTCCAATCTTCTCCTTTTTGCTTGAGCATTGCTGGTCCATTTCTTCTTTGACTGCTTGCTTTTGTGCTCGAATTTTGTCAAAACAGCGTCAGGTTTGAGCTTCTCTGTCCGACACTGACACCTAAACTCTCCAACAGATGGGGATTCTTCAAAACTGAATCATCGTCGAAGTGATCGGAGCACAGAGCGGCGTATTTACCCGGCTGCCAACCCTCTCGCTTTACGCGCACAATCCACTCTCTTCTTCTTCTGTCAGGTTTTATGGCAGTTTACAAGCAAAGTGTATTACCGCCATCTACTGGACTGAGGTGCAATCAAATGGATGTCATTTCAAAGAAAAATTAAAGAAAAAAACAACAACACAAAACAACAAACTAAATCCGATGTGCTAATTTTGTTTCTTTGATAAATGTTATCATAGCACAAGTGATGTTTTCTGATCTCGGCTCACCGAATAAGGTGTCTAAAGAAAAGGCTTTCTTGACTGCGTTCACTTCCCTCTTCAGTTTTTCTCTTTGTCTATAGAATTTTAAGCACCTTAAAAGAACATGATCTACATCCTCTCTCACTCCACAGAGTTCACATTTTCCAGATGGATGTTTGTTTACAACGTATAAGCTGTTATTTAATCCAGTATGGCCTATTCTCAGTCTTGTAAACCAAACCTTCTCCTGTCTGTTTGGGGAACAAGATTTGCGACTTGAGATATCTTTTTGTATATTATATCAGTGTCTACCTTTCTTCTCCTTATCCTATTCAGCTTGCCATATTATGTTAACTTTGTGTTTGAGTACCTTAACTTCTGATCAACTTAGTGGAATATTTAACTGAACCTCCTTTTCTTTCGTTGCCTCTTTTGCCAGCTTGTCTGCTTCCTCATTACCACCAACTCCTTTATGGGCTGGAACCCATACAAACTGGATTGATATTCCCTGTTGACTGATTGCAATTAGATATTATTAATTTTATTCAATAAGTCCTGTCAGCGGGCGGCACGGTGGTGTAGTGGTTAGCGCTGTCGCCTCACAGCAAGAAGGTCCGGGTTCGAGCCCCATGGCCGGCGATGACCTTTCTGTGCGGAGTTTGCATGTTCTCCCCGTGTCCGCGTGGGTTTCCTCCGGGTGCTCCGGTTTCCCCCACAGTCCAAAGACATGCAGGTTAGGTTAACTGGTGACTCTAAATTGAGCGTAGGTGTGAATGTGAGTGTGAATGGTTGTCTGTGTCTATGTGTCAGCCCTGTGATGACCTGGCGACTTGTCCAGGGTGAACCCCGCCTTTCGCCCGTAGTTAGCTGGGATAGGCTCCAGCTTGCCTGCGACCCTGTAGAACAGGATAAAGCGGCTAGAGGTAATGAGATGAGATATGGTTAATTCATTACTGTCAATTCTTCCAAACACCTTCATCTCATTCAGATTAACTTCTTTAATGTCACCATTCTTACTCTTTTTTTCCCACTTTTATTCATCTAACAGTTTTCAAAAACATCCGACAGTCAACAGGATCTTAACCCCTTCGGTTGCTGTGTACACAATTGTGTACATCACTTTCGACAGCAATATAATGTCTGTATCGTGACTGAAAGGGTTAAAACAGATAAACTTTGCTGTTTATTTTCCAGTGTAATAATTTGAATGGATCTTATAATCAGGTGAAATAATCTTAATAATAAATTAAATATGAATTAATTGCTGTGAGCAGACCAAGAAAAGGTCGTGACGCAGCACACTGAAAGATAAACTGGGAATAAACCTGAGGAAATAATAACTGATCATGGTGAAGCTACAATAAACCACAATGTCCTTTTAGGACTCATCAGCTTTTGCTTGAAATGTGAGAAGAAACCTTAATTTATTTATTTATTTTACTCTGGTTGGATTTCTGTTAACGCTCAACATTTGCATGTTTTTGGTCAAATATCACAACGAAATTGTGATGATAGAAATTATTTTATTTTAAGTTATTTTATGAAGTTATTTTAAGTTCTACTATTTTAATTTGTAATTCCTGAATTTAAAAAAAAAACAATCATCAGTCCAATCTATGTGGTTTCATTATTTTTTTAAGTTGATTAGCTAGAAGTGGAATACAAATTATTTTCATTGTTTGGTGAATAAGACAGAATTTGTATGAAATCTCTCCATCATTTAGCTCATTTACTTCTTATCTATAATTCTAATCAAACAGTTCCAGCTGCTGACTCTTTCACCACAAACAAACCACACTGAGGTGCTGTTGACTTTATTCTGAACTGGTTTTGATGGGTGACATGAGTTATAACTGGTTCATTTAGATTTAAATTAATAAGTAATGCAGATTTATCCCTTGTGTCTTAACAAAACCAAACCAAGGTCATAGGCAAGGGTCGGAGGTGGAACGTAGAATATCAACTTTATTTTCTAGAAGAACGACCCAAAAAGCGAATTCAATCTTCCTGGTGTCTAATTTGAACCCTAAAATTGAATAAAACAGTTAAAATATACTGGTTTGCGTAAGTTCCGAAGGTTTGTTTACATCTCACTTACGTGCACTTTCACCGCCAGGGGGCGTCGTCATGACGTCATTTAAGCCAAACAGACTGGGAGCAGCTCTGTGTTTACTTGCGAACCGAGCCCACTAGAGATCATGGATGGATGGATCTGGATGGATCATCAACTTTGACTTCCCACTATCCACTCTCTCTGCCTCTTCTCCTCTTTCAGAAAAAGTCAACCCTCTCGCTCCGCCTCTTCTCTTTCGGAAAAAGCCAACCCGCTCGCTCCACCTCTTCTCCTCTTTCGGAAAAAGCCACTGTGTTCACTGTGGTTTTGTCAGTTCACTGCATTTTCTTTAGAAGACAAGAACCACAACTGTTTGATCAGAATGATCACAAAGAACAGCCTGAGCTCAAAACAAAATTTAGTGAGAATTATTGAATAAACACTGATAAAGATTCTTAGCATAGTTGTTTTATTCATCAAAATTGGAAACCAAAAATAAATTTTCCCTTTTTCACCTCAATGATAAATCAGATTATTGGGTTGGTTTGTTTGTTTGTTTGTTTGTTTGTTTGTTTCAAAGTGGAGTCAAGCCATGGGTGGCATGGTGGTGCACCCTGTGACAAGCAGGTACTGGGTTCAAAGCTGACTGGGGCCTTTCTGCATGGTGATGCATGTTCTCCTCGTGACTGGGTGGGTTTTCTCCAGGGGCTCCAGTTTCCTCCCATATTTTCTCATGGGATAAGAGATCTGCCAATATCCCTATGTCAAATCCAGTGTGAAATAAAAGCAAGCTGTACCTAACCAATGGAGCAGTTGGTCACTGTGAGGCATCAGATACGTGCCAAACTTAGACACCACGCTGACTTTTCTAAAATCCACACAAAACTGGACTAAACTGTCAGTCTTGGACACAAAAACCACTGGGACACTCCAATCACTGTGGGACTCCTCAATTCCAAAAAAATAAGCTACAAATCTCCTGTAGTAGCCAGCCAGCCCCAGGAACTGCTTCAGCCACTTTTTGGTCTTGGGTCTTGAGCAGGCCACAGTCACTTACGTTTTATCAATTTGGGGATGCATCTGCCCATGACCCATGTGGAAGCCCAAATACCGTACTTCCACCCATCCAATTGTACACTTCCTCGGGTTTACTGTCAGTCCCGCACATCTCAAAGATCTCAAGAAAGCCCTCAGATATTGTAAAAGCTACTGTACTGTACTACTGTAAATCATGATTTACAGGACCCCCGAGAAGGGCGTGACTGTCACACAATCTGATCGACCACTTTCCATTCTCAGGCGGTTGGTAATATGGTAAAGAGGGACTGACTCACTTCTAAAATGGCTGACATGAGCAGTGTTGTTTACATCGTCTCTGAGAAACAGAGAGGATGTTCAGAGGCGTTCAGTGACCTCTGGGATGCAGATCTTTTTTTGTTATTTACATAATGAAATGGTAATCATATCAAATATAATATTAGAATGAAGAAAAAATGTCGAGTTGATGCCATAACCGGACTCCAGGCTGCTGCTGTACAGCGAAATCAAACAGCTCATGCATTAAAAACCTGACACTGAGTTTGTGTCGAGCAGATCAGGCGACACATATTGTGTTCAATGCTGTGAACAAATTCACAGGTTGTGTTGATTTTAAAACGACACATATCCATGTGCAAAAAAGCTGAATTCTTCAACACAGATTCATTTAATATTGACGCAAAATGTGCAAACTGGAGTGCGACACATAATTGTGTCATTTTTCAGGAAAATTCCTTCTAAAAGCGCACCGTGAGATTTTAGAGATTGTATTTGATATTTATTTTAATACAGCAATAAGCAGAATTTTGTACAGATTAAACACCAGATGGTCAGTGATAATACTGTATGCTTCAACAGAAATTACAAACTACATGAAAATCATCAAACCATCAAGTAGAATTTTGTGAAAGTACATTTTGTGTTGCAAGAATTTGTTTGTAATTTTCTTGAAATTGTTGGTTTGGTCCATTTAAAACATTCAAGAAAAGAGTAAATGCAGATCACTGTTAAAACAATATGATAAAGTGTCACAATTATCAGTTGATCCAATCTTATAACTGCATGAGACTGCTCGAACACAATACAACTACTACTACGATTAATAATAATTATAATAATAATAATAATAATAATAATAATAATAATAGCATAAACAGCAAAGCTTACTCATCCTGAGGCCCGACTGACCACAGAAGGTTTTTGCAGGCAGTTACAGTTACAATACTGAAATTAAAAACAAGGAATTTCAAAAATGATAGATCGATAGACTGTAGAATGGACAGAAGCAGATAGATCATGATGAATAAATGTATACAGTATAACGTGCGCAGCATGCTGGTCATACATCAATTGTCATAGCAATACAGGGGGTTTCAAAACAAATCTTATTAAAAAGACTGAAAATTACATATTTAGCCACGTCATTGACTTCATTAATCATTTTATAACATATACCATCTTTCCCTGGTGAAGTGTTCCTAACCCCATTTAACGCTCTCCTCAGCTCAAATAATGTAAAATCCTTATCAAGTCCACTCTCACTTATTACCTGCTTTTCCAGGAACCCTTTATTCTCATCTATTACTTTAACTCTCCAAGACAATTCTTCATCAGTTAAGTTCTGTGAACTGTGAATCTGAACAAAACTTTTCGCAAACATCTCTGCTTTCTCTTGATTAGTTACTGCCTCCACATCATTGTTTTTCATCACAGGTAAGGAAAACTCCCTTCGAATGCCTCCCATCTTTTTAATCATGCTCCAAATATCACCCACTTTGACTTCCCACAGCCCACTCTCTCTGCCTCTTCTCCTCTTTTGGAAAAAGCCAACCCACTCGCTCCGCCTCTTCTCCTCTTTTGGAAAAAGCCAACCCACTCACTCCGCCTCTTCTCCTCTTTCAGAAAAAGCCAATCCACTCGCTCCGCCTCTTCTCCTCTTTTGGAAAAAGCCAACCCACTCGCTCCGCCTCTTCTCCTCTTTCAGAAAAAGCCAGTCCTCTCACTTCACACACACAATTCACTCGCTCCGCCTCTTCTCCTCTTTCGGAAAAAGCCAACCCACTCGCTCTGCCTCTTCTCCTCTTTTGGAAAAAGCCAACCTACCCGCTCCGCCTCTTCTCCTCTTTTGGAAAAAGCCAACCCACCCGCTCCGCCTCTTCTCCTCTTTCGGAAAAAGCCAGCCCACTCGCTCTGCCTCTTCTCCTCTTTCAGAAAAAGCCAACCCACTTGCTCCGCCTCTTCTCCTCTTTTGGAAAAAGCCAACCCACCCGCTCTGCCTCTTCTCCTCTTTCAGAAAAAGCCAATCCTCTCACTTCACACACACAATTCACTCGCTCCGCCTCTTCTCCTCTTTCAGAAAAAGCCAACCCACTCGCTCTGCCTCTTCTCCTCTTTTGGAAAAAGCCAACCCACTCGCTCCGCCTCTTCTCCTCTTTCGGAAAAAGCCAACCCTCTCGCTCCGCCTCTTCTCCTCTTTTGGAAAAAGCTAACCCTCTCGCTCCACCTCTTCTCCTCTTTTGGAAAAAGCCAACCCACTCGCTCCGCCTCTTCTCCTCTTTTGGAAAAAGCCAACCCTCTCGCTGCACGCACACAATCCACTCTCTCTGCCTCTTCTCCTCTCTCAGAAAAAGGTAAAAACTTCTTCCTGAACCGGTCCCGTTGTTACAGTTCACTGCACAACAATAAGGCATTGGGGGTTTTCCTTTGGGAATTCCTGAACGCACGTCTGTAATCAAGCCGAACAGCAATGTAAGTAAACGGAAGTGGACTCAACTCACGCGGTTTGTTTGTCTTGAATGACGTCATGCACTGAGTGGTCACGAAAATCGCCGAACAGAAATTTGCTGCGATCCGCGCTAACTTATTTTAATTATTACTTATTAACAATACTTCTTGGGACCAGAAGAAAATTACAGAGGGTTTTTTAACATATAAAGTTTCAAATGTGCATAAATTGAAAACTGTTGCCTATGAGCTTTAAATCCCTCCTCTGAGTCAGACTCTTCCACGTCTCCTGTAAAGTCCTCTCCTCCTGCTTCTGTGTGGATTTGGATCCCTTGTTTAACTCGTGTTCTCATCATCATATGCCTTTGACACCTCCAGTGTTTTTTTCTTTTTTTAATTAACAAGCAGCATGTAGCGGTTCGTGTGGAAGGGTGGAGCACAGAAGACGGCAGGACAGAGATCAGGGTCAAAATAGGGCTTTATTGCCACAATTTCAGTCTAACAACTTTTCACACACACACACAACTGGCGTCTTGTTCGGGGATGAGCTCCTCTGCTCTCTGCTCTCCCTCCCTAAATAGGGCGCGGTCACTGGGAAGACACACAAACAGGTTAATTGCAGTCAGGTGTAGTGATTCTGCCACTTACCTTCCCTGACTCCGCCCTCCTGTCACAGACTGGCGCTTGACCACGCCCCCGCTGCCACATACCCCCACCGCCCGACTCAGGCCGGGCAGCCATCCGGCCTGCAGCCGACTCCCCCCCCTTGACAGGAGAGGAAGTCCGCCACGACCATCTGTGCCCCCGGCCTGTGGACCACCTTAAAATTGAAGGGTTGGAGTGCCAGATACAAACGGGTGATCCGCGCGTTGGCATCCTTCATGCGGTGGAGCCACTGGAGGGGCATGTGGTCTGAACAGAGGGTGAAAGGGCGCCCCAGCAGGTAGTAACGGAGGGCGAGTACTGCCCACTTCATCGCCAGACACTCTTTCTCTATCATGCTGTAGCGCCCCTCACGCACTGACAGCTTCCTGCTGATGTACAGGACGGGGCGGTCCTCCCCCTCCACCTCCTGGGACAAAACCGCCCCCAGCCCTCTGTCTGACGCATCGGTCTGCAACACAAAGGGGAGAGAAAAGTCAGGGGAGTGTAAAAGTGGCCCCCCACACAGTGCAGCCTTTACCTCCGAAAAAGCCTGCTGGCATTGCTCCGTCCACTGGACCGGATCTGGTGCCCCCTTTTTAGTGAGATCTGTCAGCGGGCTGGTGACGTCCAAATAATTAGGTATAAACCTACGGTAATAGCCAGCCAGCCCCAGGAACTGTCTCACCCCCTTTTTGGTCTTGGGCCTTGGGCAGGCCGCAATCGCTGCCGTCTTATTAATTTGAGGACGCACCTGCCCGTTGCCCAAGTGGAAGCCCAGATACCGTACTTCCACCCACCCAATCGCACACTTCTTTGGGTTGGCTGTGAGCCCCGCTCGCCTCAGCGACCTAAGGACGGCCCTCAGATGTTTGAGGTGCTGCTGCCAGTCATTACTATAGATGATGATATCATCTAGATAAGTGGTCGCATAAGTGGCGTGAGGGCGGAGGACTCTGTCCATCAGCTGCTGAAACGTAGCAGGCGCCCCAAACAGCCCAAACGGAAGGGTGATGAATTGGTGTAAACCAAACGGTGTGGAAAAGGCCATTTTTTCTCGGGATAGTGGAGTCAAGGGGATCTGCCAATATCCCTTCGTCAAATCCAGCGTCGAATAAAAGCGAGCAGTGCCAAGTCGATCGAGCAACTCATCAATACGAGGCATTGGGTACGCGTCGAATTTAGACACCACGTTGACTTTTCTGTAGTCCACACAGAACCGGACCGACCCGTCGGCCTTGGGTACCAAGACCACCGGGCTGCTCCAGTCACTGTGGGACTCCTCGATGATGCCCATTTCAAGCATGGTCTCAAGTTCTTCCCGAACCACCTTTTTTTTGTGTTCGGGTAGTCTGTAAGGGCGGCTACGCACTACTACCCCCGGGGGCATCTCTATGTGGTGCTCTATGAGGTTAGTGCGACCGGGCAGGGTGAGAACACATCCGAAAACTCAGTCTGCAACTGGGCGACCTCCGTGAGCTGGGTCGGGGAGAGGTGGTCTCCACAGGGGACCGGAGGGGTACGTGATGTCAATGCCCCTTTTTGAACCTCCGGCCCCAGCTCCGCCTTCTCCGGAACCACCGACACCAATGCCACGGGGACCTCCTCCTTCCAGAGTTTAAGGAGATTGAGGTGGTAAATTTGTAGCGCCCCACCCCTGTCCGTTCGCCTCACCTCATAGTCGACGTCCCCGACTCGCCATGTGACCTCAAAGGGACCTTGCCACTTGGCAATCAATTTGGAGCTCGAAGTGGGCAACAGTATGAGTACTTTATCTCCCTGGGTGAACTCCCTAAGGCGCGTACCCTTGTTGTACAGGCAGGCTTGCTGTTCCTGGGCCTGCCGCAAATTCTCCTGGGTTAGGTGGGTGAGTGTGTGGAGTTTTGCGTGCAGGTCCATAGCGTATTGAATTTTGTTCTTGCTTTGTGAAGGTCCCTCCTCCCAATTTTCCCGCAGCACGTCTAGGATGCCGCGTGGCTTACGCCCATATAATAATTAGAACAGGGAGAACCCCATGGAGGCTTGGGGAACCTCTTGCACTGCGAACAACAAGGGCTCGAGCCACTTATCCAAATTACGTGCATCCTCACTTACGAATTTTTTAATTATATTTTTGAGGGTGCGATTGAACCGTTCCACTAAACCGTCTGTTTGTGGATGATACACACTGGTGCGGATTGGCTTAATCCCCAATAACCCATACAGTTCACGCAGTGTCCGTGACATAAATGTAGTGCCTTGATCAGTCAGAATCTCTTTCGGGATTCCGAGTCGGGAGATAACGCGGAAGAGCGCCTCCGCAATACTGCGTGCTGAGATATTGCGCAGAGGCACTGCTTCCGGGTATCGCGTTGCATAGTCCACCAGAACTAATATAAAGCGGTACCCTCGTGCTGACTGATCTAATGGCCCAACGAGATCCATCCCAATTCTCTCAAACGGGGTCTCGATCAATGGAAGAGGGCGCAAAGGCGCTTTTGGAATGGCTGCTAGATTTACTAACTGGCATTCGCGGCATGCCGTACACCACCTACGAACATCACCGCGAATCCCCGGCCAATAGAATCAGGCCATTATTCGGGCTAGTGTCTTGTCCTGCCATAGGTGTCCAGCCATGGGATTAAAGTGAGCCGCCTGGAATACCAATTCCCGGCAGCTCTTTGGAATTAAAAGCTGCATGATTTGCTCTTTCGTCTGAGTGTCCTGCGTCACTCGGTATAATCTATCCCTCATAATAGAGAAATAGGGGAAGGACGGGGTGGTGTTCGGCGGGAGCGTTTGACCATCGATTACTCTCACTTGGTCAAACGCATGTCGCAGAGTCTCGTCTCGCGATTGTTCTAATGGGAAATCCGCGAGGGATTCCCCGAGAGAGAGAGGAGGAGCCTGGGGCTCCTCACTCTGACGCGGAGATGACGTAGATGGCTCTGTGACAGCTGCTCCCACCAAAGCGACACCGGGACCTCCCCCTGCTAAATGGCAGGACCCACTCTCTACTAAGCGCATCAACAAACCCCGAAATCCCGGCCAATCAGTCCCCAAAATCAAAGAGTGGGTAAGGCAAGGATTAACCTCCGCCTTCACTATAAATTTTCCCCCTCGGAAAAAAATGTGGACTGACACCAAAGGGTAGCTGTGAACATCCCTGTGCACACACAACACCTTCACTCCCTGTGCTCCCCCCAATGCCTCATTTTGCACCAGGCTTTGGTGAATTGAGGTCTGATTACAACCAGAATCCACCAAAGCCTGATATGTATCCCCTTGGATACTCACCAGTATGCGATACGCTCCGGCCCGATTGAGGGCGGCCTCTGGTGCGTCGGGGATCCGAACCACCATGCCCACCTCCATTGCTGTGCACTGCTGTTGGAGGTGGCCCGGTTCCCTGCAGCGACAGCAAACCGGCCCGGGCTTCCTCTCTGCACCGGTGTTCTGGGGCTCACTCACCTGATGGGGGGGAGAGACAGACATGGAAGGGAGAAACGGGAGGGCACCGCGGGTGCGGCGGGCCGGCTGGGGTGGTGCCGGCCCCCGCCTCCGCGGTGGGGGAATGGGGCGAGGATGGGACACAGGAGGAGGGGGGGGAGAGAGAGAGAGAGAGAGAAGAGAAGAGAAGAGAAGAGAAGAGAAGAGGCGGTCTGCTGTCCTGCCGCCGGAACAGCCGCCAAATGGTCCTCCGCCAGCTCGATGGCCTGATCCAGCGATGCCGGGCGGTGGCACTGGACCCACTCCGCGGTTCCTGTCGGCAAGCGCGCGATGAACTGCTCCAGCACCACCTGATCGATGATCCCCTCAGCATCACGGTTGTTGGCCCTCAGCAACTGCCAGCAGCCGTCCCAGAGTTGCTGGCCAAACGCGAATGGCCGGCCGACTTCCTCCAAGCGCAGAGCGCGGAAGTGCTGGCGCTGCTGTTCAGGTGTGCGCCCCACACACTGGAGAATGGCCCGGCAAAGGTCCGCGTAGGCCAGCCGGCGATCGGCGGGGAGCTGTAGCGTGGCCAGCTGTGCCTCTCCCATTAGCAGGGGGAGGAGGCGCACCGCACGCTGGTCCATTGGCCACCCCGAGGTCTCCGCGACTTGCTCAAAGAGCGTGATGAAAGCCTCGGGGTCATCCTGTGGGCCCATCTTTGTCAGGGTGAGGGAGGACGGGCCCGCGGTGGAAGCATCGGTTGTCCCCGCCGACGCGAGGAGGTGCCGGAACGCCTGTCGGTCCTCTTGCTGGGCCAACACCAGGGCCTCAAAGAGCTGCTCCTGCTCCTTACGGAGCGTGACTAGCGCCGGTTGCTGGCTTTGCTGGGCTGTGGCGAGGGCGTGGACCAGGTCGGCGAACAGGGAAGACTCCATGGGGCGGTTCGGCGTTGGTGCTCCACTCCCGGGTTTCAGCACCACTGTAGCGGTTCGTGTGGAAGGGTGGAGCACAGAAGACGGCAGGACAGAGATCAGGGTCAAAATAGGGCTTTATGGCCACACTTTTCAGTCTAACAACTTTTCGCACACACACAACTGGCGTCTTGTTCGGGGATGAGCTCCTCTGCTCTCCCTTCCTAAATAGGGTGCGGTCACTGGGAAGACACACACAAACAGGTTAATTGCAGTCAGGTGGAGTGATTCTCCCACTTACCTTCCCTGACTCCGCCCTCCTGTCACAGACCGGTGCTTGACCACGCCCCCGCTGCCACACAGCACTTTTTTATGATAATGAAACATGAGCATTTTGTGCCTTCGACTGTCACTGTTTTTCTCATCTCTGTTTTTTATGATTAATTCCTGGGAAGAAATCAGTTTTCCTGGCAACATCAACACAAATCCAAACTCTGTGTGTGTTTTGTTGCACCTGAGCCAGAAATGTCTGTTGGTGAAGGAGGGCGCTCACGCGTGTTCTTTTAGTGTTTACATTTGAAAGACAACAGAATGAGCGCGTGACGCAGGTGGAGTTCAGAGACATTTAAAAAATAAAAAACCCAGACTGTCCTCCAGGATTCGGTGTGTTCCAGATCTCCAGATCTTCCATCAACATCTCGACAAATATGTGGCTCATGGCACAGAGACACTTCTTGAACTCGGACTGCTTGGCCTTTTTCTTTTCTTTTTTTAAACCCATAAGACACTGATCAAGGTCAGCTTTCCCAGAGAAACAAAAAATATCAGGCCCAAAATTTCCAACATGTTTGAAAAGCAGTTTGGCGTTTTGTGAAATACAGGATCATTTAAAGTTATAATATGGTGCTATTGTTAATAATTCTGTTTTGTACAAACACCTGATTCACACACATGCAGATCTCTATCAGCTTTGGAAGGAGGTTTACTCACCTTTAGTGCTGAGACTGAACCAATCAGGATTATTTGTTCCAAAAACATTTCTGTCTGTGACCTGATTCAATTTGTTTTTGGCCAGAGGTGATTCACTGATTTACACTTTTATTCGGATTCAGTGATGGACAGATCTGAGGGATTATATTTAATCATATATTAAAGGTTCTAGGTATTATAATCATATCGTTTTTATGTCAACATTTTGAGACATAAAAGATCGTGGAGGAGTACAAATACCTGGGTGTTCACCTCAACAATAAACTGGACTGGACTAACAACACAGATGCCCTGTACAAGAAGGGCCAAAGTCGCCTCCACCTCTTGAGAAGACTGAGGTCTTTTGGTGTGTGCAGGACACTGCTTAGGACTTTTTATGACTCTGTGGTGGCATCAGTGATTTTCTACGCTGTGGTCTGCTGGGGCTGTGGAAGTTCAGAGAGGGACAGGAAGAAACTTAATAAACTGGTCAGAAGGGCTGGCTCAGTCTTGGACTGTCCTCTGGACTCCATTGAGGTGGTGGGTGAGAGGAGGATGTTAGCCAAGCTGACCTCAATCATGGATAACCCCTCTCACCCCCTACATGAGGCTGTGGGGGCCTTAAGCAGCTCTTTTAGTAGTAGACTGCTACACCCACGGTGTAAGAAGGAGAGATACCGCATGTCATTCATACCTACTGCTGTCAAACTGTAGAACACCCACAACTTGTAACGTAGCACCAATAACCTGTTTGTCGTTATATTTGCACTACTTCACCACTACTACCTCTGCGATGCAATTATTACATGCAATAAGATAGGTCTTAAATTATTTTTTACATACTTTATATACTGTATATATACAAAGTCTACCTGTAATGTGCAATTTTTCTGAGCCTCTCAATAAGGCAATATTTCTATAGGTACTTTTTCACGGTAGATAATGCAAATAGCCCTCTGTATTTAATCTTTCGTTTGTCTAACTTTTATTTCAGTTTTATTTGTTATCTGTATGACATCTTGCTACTGGAACACGTGAATTTCCCCGATGTGGGATCAATAAAGTGAATCTAATCTAATCTAATCTAATCTAGTCTAATCTAATCTAATCTAATCTAATCTAATCTAATCTAACTCATCATGACGTCACCCATCAACCCCAGCTCAGAATAAAGTAAACAGTGCCTCACTGTGGTTCTGTCAGTTCACTGCATTTTCTTTTGAGGACAAGAACCACAACTGTTTGATCAGAATGATCACAAAGAACAGCCTGAGCTCAAAACAAAATTTAGTGAAAATTATTGAATAAACACTGATAAAGATTCTTAACATATCTGTTTTATTCATCAGAACTGGAAACCAAAAATAAAGTTTCCCTTTTTCACCTCAATGATCAATCAGATTATTGGGTTTGTTTGTTTTAAAGTGGAGTAAAGCCATGGGTGGCATGGTGGTGCACCCTGTGACAAGCAGGTACTGGGTTCAAAGCTGACCGGGGCCTTTCTCCATGGTGATGCATGTTCTCCTCGTGACTGGGTGGGTTTTCTCCAGGGGCTCCAGTTTCCTCCCATATTTTCTCATGGGATAAGAGATCTGCCAATATCCCTTTGTCAAATCCAGTGTGAAATAAAAGCAAGCCGTATCTAACCGATGGAGCATTTCATCATTGTGAAGCATCAGATACGTGTCAAACTTAGACACCACGCTGACTTTTCTAAAATCCACACAAAACTGAATTAAACTGTCAGTCTTGGACACAAAGACCACCGGGCTGCTCCAATCACTGTGGGACTCCTCAATTCCAAAAAATTAGCTATAAATCTCCTGAAGCAGCCAACCAGCCCCAAGAACTGCTTCAGCCGCTTTTTGGTCTTGGGTCTTGGGCAGGCCACAGTCACTGAAGTTTTATCAATTTGGGGACGCATCTGCCCATGACCCATGTGGAAGCCCAAATACCGTACTTCCATCCATCCAATTGTACACTTCCTTGGGTTTACTGTCAGTCCCGCACATCTCAAAGATCTCAAGAAAGCCCTCAGATATTGTAAATGCCGCTGTACTGTACTACTGTAAATCATGATTTACAGGACCCCCTAGAAGGGAGTGACTGTCACACAATCTGATCGACCACTTTCCATTCTCAGGCGGTTGGTAATATGGTAAAGAGGGACTGACTCACTTCTAAAATGGCTGACATGAGCAGTGTTGTTTACATCGTCTCTGAGAAACAGAGAGGATGTTCAGAGGCGTTCAGTGACTTCTGGGATGCAGATCTTTTTTTGTTATTTACATAATGAAATGGTAATCATATAAAATATAATATTAGAATGAAAACAAAATGTCGAGTTGATGCCATAACCGGACTCCAGGCTGCTGCTGTACAGCGAAATCAAACAGCTCATGCATTAAAAACCTGACACTGAGTTTGTGTCGAGCAGATCAGGCGACACATATTGTGTTCAATGCTGTGAACAAATTCACAGGTTGTGTTCATTTTAAAACGACACATATCCATGTGCAAAAAAGCTGAATTCTTCAACACAGATTCATTTAATATTGATGCAAAATGTGCAAACTGGAGTGCGACAAATAATTGTGTAATTTTTCGAAACATTCCTTCTAAAAGCACACAGTGAGATTTATTTGATATTTATTTTAATCCAGCAATAACATAAGAATTTTGTATGGATTAAACACACAGATGGTAAGTGAGAATATGCTTAAGAGAAATTAAAAACTCCATGAAAATTATCAAACCATAAAACAGAATTTTGTGAAAGTACATATTGTGTTGCAAGAATTTTGTTTGTAATTTTCTTTAAATTGTTGGTTTGATGCATTTTTTAAACATTCAAGGAAAGAGTAAAATCAGATCACTGTTCAAACAATATGATGGGTCAAAGTGTCACAATTATCAGTCGATACAGTATTATAACTGCATTAGACTGCTCGAACACACTATTGTTCCTACAGTACTAATAATAATAATAATAATAATAATAAACAGCAAATCTTACTCATCCTGAGGCCCGACTGACCACAGAAGGTTTTTGCAAGCACTTACAGTTACAATACCTGTTCGGACTGGGACTGTTTTGGCCTCTAGAGGCCGCTGTTATTTCCTTTTCGTGTCATGTTTGTTTTGGCCTCTAGAGGCCGCCACTGTTCCTGTGTTTTGTGTTTTTGTTAATTGCCTGTTTAGTCCTGATTATTTTCACCTGTGTTCAATTTAGTTTGTGTATTTATACCCCCTGAGTTCAGTCCTCTTGTCACGGAGTCTTTGTGCTGTTATGTTTATCTCCAGTTTCCTCTGTACCGTGTTCTTTGTTTTGCACTTTGCTTTTCTTTTGGACTTAAGTATTTACTGTGTTTTTGGATCTTCTGAGCGTTCAGCATTTTGCCTTTCCTTTTGTTTTTGGACTTTGCACCTTTGGATATTTTTATTTTTGTTATCTTCTGAGCTTTTGGATTTTCTTTTTTTTTGTTTTTTCATCGGATTGTAAATATTGTACATAGTGTAAATAAACTGTTGTTTGATACTTTTTCTACTTCCGCCTCACGCCTCTGCATTTTAGTCATCCCCCTGGTGGCCTAGTGGGGGTTAAATTGTTTAAATTGTTGGTTTGATACATTTTTTTAAACATTCAAGGAAAGAGTAAAATCAGATCACTGTTCAAACAATATGATGGGTCAAAGTGTCACAATTATCAGTTGATACAGTATTATAACTGCATTAGACTGCTCGAACACACTATTGTTCCTACTACTACTAATAATAATAATAATAAACAGCAAATCTTACTCATCCTGAGGCCCGACTGACCACAGAAGGTTTTTGCAAGCACTTACAGTTACAATACCGAAATTAGAAATAAAGAATTTCAAAAATTATATCAAGATAGATTGTCGTATAGACAGATGGAGATAGATTGTGATTAATAAATGTATACAGTATAATGTGGGCTGCATGCTGGTTCAGCGGGTCGCGTTCTCGACTCACAGCTTCAGGGTCACTGGTTCAATCCTGATCTCAGGGTACAGACTGTGGGGTTCCTCATGTTCTCCTCGTGTCTGTCTCTCCAGTTTCCTTTCAAACTACACCTCAGTAGGTGGACTGTCTTATCTAAAACGTGTGTGTATGGAACCCTGTGATGCTGTACAACACGAGGCAGAGTGACTGTTACTGCCATGAAGTCCAATATTTTCTGATTATATCTCGTCCCCAAGACTACCAACAAGTTTAAAAATTACATCAATTGCCAGAGGAAGATATTAGATGCGTTCTATCCAAGATAAAGATGAAATTCTTGCTGTTTTCTGGCCTGTATGCGACTCTGGAACAGGTATGGACAGGTGATCAGTGGAGAGGTCAGTCAGGACGTCTCTTAGTTCGCGTCTTTGTTTCTGGTTTGTCCATGTGCTGACAAACAGCATGAAACCACTTCCACACCTCCATTACTGCTTTACCGCTCCAGAATCAGAGGAAGATGGAGCTCCAACACTGAGAGGATGCTCAGTTAGGCAATGATTATAAATAATACATAAAACAACAGGCAGTGTGTCACAATCCAGTTTTACTTTTTCTTGACAAAGACTGATGAGGACAGTGGATTTTCCATTCCATTCCTATGGCCCAGTGCATTTCCTCAGGGAATGAAACCAACTGGTGAAGCTGATGTCTGGAAGGCTGTCCTTCAAAATGATGTTCTTCTGCAGTCTGAAAATTTTACTGATTTTTGTTGTAATGCCTTCTTCCCATGAAAACATCTTAATTTAGCAGCATAAAATGCCCCACAGTCACGTCCACCAAGAACAATTCCTTTCAAGACCAGCAGAGAGGACCCTCACTGATATTTTGGTTGTGTTCTTTGGTTGTTCGATTGGTTTCCTGTGTTTGTGCACACCTCAATTGAACTATTAACGTTCTGTGTGGTCTCTCTTCAGTGGTTTGATGGTTGTTTTTCCTGAGAAGTCTGTATCTGTACAGATGTTGTCTGTATCGATGTTATGTGGTTCTTGTTGTTGCCTTCTCTTGATTTTGGTTTTGTTTGTTCCTGGTTGTTGCCTTGCCTTTGTTTGTTTTGTTCATGCTTCAAGTCCTCTGAAGAACATTTTAGAGATAGTTTTCACATGACGTCACAGAGTCGGGGATTCCCTGGTGGCGGCCATCTTGGAGGGCAAGCTTACCGTACGGGTCACTGAGCACACATTGTAGCACGCGAGTTACATTCATTTATATATTATTTACATTTATAGTTACATTCCTACTATTTAAAACTTGCAATGGTGCACACTTGTTGTATTCACGGCTGTCTTAATAGGTCAGATGATGAAGTCAAGCGGAGCTTTTATGGAATTCCCACTGTACGGGAGCACTCAGCATACAAAGGAGAAATCTATGGCTTGCGAGAATCAACCGCAAGGATTATCAGCCTTCCAAACACAGCAAAGTCTGCTCCGATCATTTTATAAGTGGTAAGTTGTTTAAATAAACAATCAATTGTGTTTAAGTTTGTTTTTGGAAACCAAAACATCATGTGAACAATCTCTGGAGAATGCCTAACTGGAACCGCTGAGTGTACGTTTACATTGTAATGTACACTTAATATCGCTCGTTTGTCACGTTTCTATTTGAAACTTGTCACTTCACTCACGCAAGGCTCATTTTTGAAAAACATTTTAGGTCTATTCTGTATGATTTGATTTGTGTTTGGGATGCAAACAGCGCGCCTTTTGGCGGATGCCGCCTGAATCGCGCAGATTTAAAAAACAGTTTAAATCGGGAAGCTGTGCAGCCTGAGCGGTGTGCAGGACTGCGCAAATGTGCGCAGCTTCCCGATTTAAACTGTTTTTTTCTCATCCTTATACTTCCTGTTTCATGGACTGTAATGGATTTGCTTATTTAGTAATTTTAATACAGAATTTACTTTGAAATTATAATCAGACACTCCCAACGCCCCCCCTAAAAAAAAAAAAAACCGGATCTGCGTGATAAAAGGTGCGCTGTGAATATATAAAGTTGTATATATCAGACAGCCTTTCAGCCTTTAAAGTTTGATGAAGTCAGTTTCAGGCTTTGGCAGTTTCAGGCTTTGGCAGCCCTGCATAGTCACTTGAAAATGCATCTTTGTCCACTTCGTAGGGGTCAATTCCCCCAATCAAGGCCAGTTTGGCTGCATACCGTTGTCGTGAGATGTCGTCTAATGTATCTATATACTTCTGTTTGCTTGATTTTGCCGACATTGATCTTTATTTTAGAAAACTGACTATATAACTTCATAAATTCGTCCGAGATAACGTAGCCGGTAGTGGCGATGGTCCGTTTTGTTTGCCCTCCAAGATGGCGGCTGGGGGGCGTTCCCCGGAATGCCGTGACGTCAGTGAAAACTATCTATCAGAACTCAACTTTACTTCATCTGTTGTTCATGTTTGTCTATTTATCTCTGTAGAACTGACAGAAGCTCCAGTTCATTTTAAAACGTGTTTACTTGGAGTTGTGTTGTTTGTTAACTGACAGATATAAAATTGTCACTCTCTTATAATCATGTTTACTGACCAGATAAAGTTAAACAACTGGTGAAAATGATACATTAATTGGCTTTCCATGTTTTCTCGAGAGTCTATGATGTAGAAGAGACCCAAAAGTCACCACCAGGATTATTGCCATCCTTCATAAAATTAAATTCCGACATAATGATTTCTGAAAGAGCAATCGACGGTACGACTACAAATTGACCTCCTGGCAGAGGCAACCAAGTCTCAGGCTAAAGTTTGGTAGAATTTGGAAGAATTCGTGATGGCATCAATCTTCACACAACGTCCTGGACAAAAAACAGCTCTAAAAATTGTCATGCTCCACTCCGGACTTTCACTCTGGAGATTACTTATCTCCCAGCTCAGCGCTAATCCGGATCCAGGACGGGAATTCACTTCCTGGTTCTCTCTGCTGTGTATAAATAAGCCGTTTTCAGACCCTGATTTTGCCAGAACGTCCTGTTTTGCTGTTCTAGTCGTTTTTGTGCCTTTTTTGTGTTTCATGGTTTTTGCACTTAGGTTTTTTTTTCTTGTTTATGGTTTTTTTGCTCTAGCGTTTTTGTCTGTCTTGTGTTTTTGTCAAGTTTTTTGTCTCTTTTTACCTGGACTATTTTTTTTGTCATTTGTTTGTTTACCTTTTTTGCCACACCCTTTCCCTGAATTAAATCTCATTATTTATTGGATTACTGCCTGTGTGTTCTGCTTCTGGATCCTAATCTCGCCACCCCTAACAAATAGAATGGTTTAAAAAAAAACACTCGTACTTAAATGTAATTACTGAGGAATTAAACGAATAATAGACAAAAAACCTGACAGTGGGATTTTAATTACATTTTACCTCAAAGCGTCAGAAACAGTCATTAGAGAAATGAAGATTTATGTGAAACACCCTAATTTAAAGTTAATTGAATAGAAATTATTTTAAATTAATTTTGGACCATGATGAATATCCAAGTAATTTAAGATTTATAATATGTATAGAGACACTTTCATTAGTCTTATTGCTCAGTCATTCATAAATCACTTAATTATTTTACACAAATTTTATATCTTTTGGGTGGCAATACTTTTGAATTACCTATACTGTGCACATCATGTGATTACTACAATTTCAATGAAGCTCACTTCTTTTCCAATTTTCTCCGATTAACTCCTATTTCATTTGCATTGTGCTGAACCATTGTATTAGCTTTGCCACCTGTTTATCATCAGCTCTTTGTTTTATTTCTTCAAGTTTCTGCACTTGGGTTGTGTTTCCTGTTTCCTTCACTTTCTCAATCAAATAGTCCAGATGCTGCAGTGTAAACACAGAGTCAGGCTTTAAGGCGATCTCCTCAAGCGCTAGCACACACTCAACACTCATTCACCAGTCTGATTTTTTTGTTCTCCATTTCTGTTTTTTCTTTCTCCAGTTTACTTATCAAGCTCTTTTTCTCTCTAGACTCTGTCTCGTATTTCTTTTTCAGATCTTCCTTTGTCTTCTTGACCTTCCTTGTCTTACTCACATAGATTTTGTTTTCTTTTGTATGATCACTGACCCGACACTTCCCAGTACACACTGTGCACTTAGCCTCAGACATGACACGACACCATGAGAGATCTCTGTCTCTGACATGTCTGATGACATGATCACTGTCATATCTGGTGAACATGTTCCGCCAGCTAAATTCTATTGGTACCTTGTCTTTGTAAGTCTCATCCACTTCATATTCCCAGTTATGATGGTCGCCTTTTTTCTCATGTTCCTGTAAAGCCTCTTTTGCCTGCTGAAGCTCTTTTTGTTTTAGTTCCGTCAGTGTGATTCGATCCTTTAGATTGGAGATGGATGCTGTCAGTTGTTTGTGTTTTCTCAGCACTGCTTCAGTTATTTTCAAACTTATGGCTTTACTTTCTTTCAGAAAGGTCAGAAAGCTCTCCATTGTTTTGTTTATCAGTTTCCATGAAGCTTCATAATCCTCTAATATTTCCTCATCAGTATTCACAGGAACTGTTGTCGAACCTGAAATACACAGGCTCCCCTTTATCAGTCTGAGCACACGGGATTTTGAATTCCTTGATGGCTTTAATGACATTTGTAGGTTTTCTCGGAGCGTGTGTGACGAACACAACAATGTTTTTCTCCACGTCATGGCCAAATAATGAGAGAACGGCATTAAAAATATACCGCCGTCTGTCAGTGATGTGAGCAGTGGTTGAGGTCACCACAAGACAAACTGCATCAATTTCATGAACTTCATCTTTAGATCTAATTAACTCATGTAAACCTTCAGCTACATTTAAATCCTCCTGAATACCATCAGTGTGTCCAAATCCAGGTGTGTCGATGATGGTCAGGGATAACGGGTCGTGTTCAGTAAACACATCATATACTGTGACTGCATTTGTCGGAGTATTGGTTTGGTTTTCTTTTGTCTCTATGATCTCACACCAAACTCTGTCTTTACTTTCAACACCCAGCAGGTAATTGACCATGGCATTGATAACAGTTGACTTTCCTGTTCCTGTTTCTCCCACTAGTAAGATGGTTTTGTGAGGTTTGTTGGTGTCTTTTTCTCCAAATGCTTCTCTCTTCAGTCCTTCACCATCAAATACACTCCTTGTGTTGAGAATATATCTTGTGATGAATCCTTCTATTGTTCTGCTGTTTCTTCTGATTTCATTTAGTTGTGTTTCTGTTGAAGTGTCCAAGTCTTCATTCCTACACAAAAAATAATGGTTTATGGATTAATGTAAGGTACAGTGCATTCTAACTCCGTCCCACCCTGCATATTAAATTTGATCCACACATTTGGCAGGCTGGCGGCACAGTGGTGTAGTGGTTAGCACTGTCGCCTCACAGCAAGAAGGTCCTGGGTTCGAGCCCCGTGGCCGGCGAGGGCCTTTCTGTGCGGAGTTTGCATGTTCTCCCCGTGTCTGTGTGGGTTTCCTCCGGGTGCTCCGGTTTCCCCCACAGTCCAAAGACATGCAGGTTAGGTTAACTGGTGACTCTAAATTGACCGTAGGTGTGAATGTGAGAGTGAATGGTTGTTTGTCTCTGTGTGTCACCCTGCAATGATCTGGCAACTTGTCCAGGGTGAACCCTGCCTCTCACCCATAGTCAGCTGGGATAGGCTCCAGCCCACGACCCTGCACAGGATAAGCGGCTACAGATAATGGATGGATTCGGCAGACTTTCCTTCCATTATCTGTGTAACGGAGGTTATCAAAAACATTGTTTACTTCTTGTCATGTGTTTGGTGCTCTGTCGTGGGTTACTGAAAAATGGCTGCCTGCAATGCCCATTTACTAAATAAGGCAACATTTTTTGGTAGACTATAATTAAGTGCATCTGCATTACTTGTTTAAAATTTCAGTCTGGTGAAAAACAAAAATTTTATCAGATGAAGCCTTACCTTTCAGAGGAATTATGAAAATCTGCCATGATTGGTGTTCTGTTGCTGATATCTGATATCAAGAAGTAAATCAGGGTTTTATTTTCCAAGTCTGAGTTTCAAGTCAGAGAAAAACATTCTCAGAGCAAAATAAATTAGTCACATTAAACGCTCAGTACAGTGAAGCCTCTGTACGTACCGAGGACGTGGGAAGTCGGGGTGCTGAGGGAACTGCAGTCGCCCAAACTTTCAGCTGCAAATGCGAAAAAATAATAATATCAATAAACAAATAAAGAAATGAACAAACTCTAAAACTGAGCAGTTTGCCATGACTTTAAATTTGTTTGTCAGGGACAGTCTTCATCCAATACCACACTGATTACAGTTGGATTACAATTTTCATGGTTCTTTTTGGTGTGAACATTTATTTACTGGTTTTCATCGAACACAAACAACACAAAATAGATCTGAATATGAAATGTTAAATCTAAACAAACAAATAAAATAGCATGTTTCTGCATCTCTGCGTGCCACATTTCCCCATGATCCCCCTCTCTGCGTTGTGTAAATTGGCCACACTCCTGGTGCCCCATAATATTCTGTGTGGTCTTGTGGCTAAAACAGCAGAAATGTCAGCAGCTGCCTTTTGTAGCTTCTCTTGTCGTCTCATCTGCCGTTCATTTATAATTTTTGTGATATGATCATGTGAGTGAAGTGTTTAAACAGCCTGTACAAGGACGTAAAATAAGACTCCTGGGTCATTTCTGCTTTAAAATGAATGCAGCAGAAGAATAACGTTATAAATTCACACCCCACTTTTCCTCCAGCAGAAATGTGAACTCCAAATCCAAGAGGTCACAGTGTTGATAATGCCAGGTGTAAACGGCTTTGTGTTTCAGCGGTCGACTTGTGATCAGATTTAACGTTAATGGATGTTAATACCAGCCGTCCTCAAGACACATGACCCTGTTGAATCCTGGACATAGAACTGTCCACTTATCTTTGGATCACCCAGAACACACATTAATTACATTACATTACAGGCGTTTAGCAGATGCTCTTTTCCAGAGCATCATACAACAGGACCCTGACATACCCACAGCAGTGGGCAGCTCAGGGAGCACTTGGGGGTTAGGTGCTTTACTCAAGGGCACTTGAGCCTGGTCCATCCTGCTGGTCCAGGGAATCAAGTCAGCAACCTTTTGGTCCCAAAGCTGCTTCTTGAACCTTTAGGCCAAGGCTTCCCCAACATGAAAAACAGTAGATTGGACCAACACAACCTGAAATCACGAGTCGTTTGCATGCGTTTCGTCACCACAGACACCTTATCAAGCCAGAAACTTGAACAAGTTTGAGGAACACTTACATCTCTTTCCCACCATTTCACAAGACTGGTGCTCGTTTGTTATGCAGTTTAGTCCAGCAGTTACAATCTCCAGCCCGTAGAGGGCAACATGATGCACATTAAATTCGAGAAGGCTGGAAACAGTGAAAAGGGAAAAAACACTATTAGGAGAATTAAACCCCAAGACAGAAACTAAATTTTGTATGCCAGACTAGATGTAATGAACCAATTAAACTTAAATATAATTCATTAATTCACCTGTAATTAAGGTCAGTTTTATTTTTAAATTATTTTTGTTTCCAACATGCATCTTCTTTTAATCACTTTTAAGCATCCAGCCTCTTCCTCATCTCATCTCATTATCTGTAGCCGCTTTATCCTGTTCTACAGGGTCGCAGGCGAGCTGGAGCCTATCCCAGCTGACTACGGGTGAAAGGCGGGGTTCACCCTGGACAAGTCGCCAGGTCATCACAGGGCTGACACATAGACACAGACAACCATTCACACTCACATTCACACCTACGCTCAATTTAGAGTCACCAGTTAACCTAACCTGCATGTCTTTGGACTGTGGGGGAAACCGGAGCACCCGGAGGAAACCCACGCGGACACGGGGAGAACATGCAAACTCCGCACAGAAAGGCCCTCGCCGGCCACGGGGCTCGAACCCAGGACCTTCTTGCTGTGAGGCGACAGCACTAACCATTACACCACCGTGCCGCCCCCAGCCTCTTCCTCTTACCGACAATTTCATTGAGAATAAATTCTCAGAAATTATCTGGCTTCATCTGAAGTGATTTAAAAATATGATTTCTGCCATTGCCAGACTAGATCACAAATTTTAAGTGAATGGTAAATGACCGACTCCAGATTGCATTGGTTGCAGTGAGTTGAGCATGTTACCCATCAGTGACCCCCACAAGTTGCAGAAAAACTGATTCTATTCAGCTTTATTTCATTTTCAATTTCTTTTTTTTTTACTTCAAGAAGGAAAATAAAGACAATTTGCTTTGAAATGTTGTACCCGTGATGTCTATTAATAAAAACAAAAATGGCTAATTGATTTCTGTAACGGACACAAAAATAGAATGACAAAAATGAAAAGCATCTCAGAATGTCCAATGTCGAACCTTTAGGCGGATGGGACACAACAGCCGAAGATCACGCCAGGTTCCCTCCTGTCAGCCAAGAATAGAAAGCTGAGGCTGCAGTGGGCACAGGCTCACCAAATCTGAACAGTTAAGGACTGGAAAAATGTGGTTTGGTCTGATGAATCTCGATTTCTGCTGAGGCACACAGATACTCAGGTCAGAATTTGGCACCAACAGCATGAGTCCATGGACCCAACCTGCCTTCTGCCAACAGTCCAGACTGGTGGAGCTCAGGTCATGGTGTGGGGAATTTTTGGCACACTTTGGGTCGTTAATGCTTATCAATCATTGCTTGAATGCCAGTCTATTTGAGTACTGCTGTTGACCATGTGTCTCCCTTCCTGGGCACAATTTACCATCTTCTACTGGATACTTCCAGCATGACAATGCACCATGTCACAAAGCAAGTCATCTCAAACTAGTTTCATGAACATGACTAGGGTTGCCACCTTCTGTGTGGAGAAATAAGGGACGCTTCCAAGCAACAACAACCCCCCCCCCCCAAAAAAAAAAGTGGGCGGTCTTTCTGATGTCAAAATGTTCACCACGGCATTTGCTAATGCCTCCTGATTTTGTTCTCCCACAAGACATTTTCTTGGCAATTTGAGTCTTGAAAGATGTTCAGAATCAGCTTCTGTGCACAATCGGCACGGTTAAAGCTCAGGTTGTGCTTAACAGTGTGGCAGTTACCTGAAGAGGCGTCATTAATTTGATTAAAATATGTATGGACTGGACTATTAAATACTACAAGATAGTTTCATCCTTTTTTTCCTGAGCTTGAAAAAAATTCATGTCTATCATGTTTATGGATGATACAGAGGAGACTAAGGTTTAGATGTTTTAAATTGTACATTGTCATTGGCAGTATTTTATGTTCAAATACGGGATGATCCTGTATTATACGGGACGGGTGGCAACCCTAAACATGACACTGAGTTCAGCGTACTTCAGGGGCCTTCCCAGTCACTGCATCCGAATCCAATAGAACACCTTTGGAATGTGGTAGAACAGGAGATTTGCTGCATGAAAGTGCACCTGAAAAATCTGCAGTAATTGCACGGTGCATCATGTCAACATGGACCAGAATCTCAAAAGCATGTTTCCAACATCTCGTGGAATCGATGCCATTGTAACAATCAGATCTTTGACTCAAGTTTGTGTTCCAATGAAATGTAGAAAGGGTTCTTTTGGATGAGACGGTCCATGTGAATTAATCGATAACCACAGTCAATACTACCGTGATAAAAAGCAAAGACAGGAAAGAAAATAGTTTGCCTGATTACTAAAAACATTTTAAAACTTTAGTTCTGTTTTCGTTCATCACGAATCATGGAATGAAGAACATGCAACAAACAGGGAAGAATAAAGAAGCGCTGTGTATTACAGAATAAAGAATTGAGGCTGTTTTAAGAGCAAATGGAGGCCCTGTGTTCCTCGAGTGCTCAGTGAGCGTATACAAAACCTGTTCCTGAAGTGAACTGAGAGGTTGAACAATAAACGATGAACAACAAATAATGAACAATAAACACCATATGGTTATATCTCCATCCTCTCCAAGGCGATGTGACTGTGGCTGCACTCCATATTCCTGTGTTGCATGACAAAATAAGAACCTTGTATCAAATGTCCGTATTTCTTACGTCTAGCAAAGTTCGGCGTGACGTCACCAAATGGTCACGTGATGTTTTGGTTGGCAAGAGGCCATTTATAAATGGCCGATCTGAGTTATTGGGTCATGAATTGATTAGGGTAGTGTCGTGTTATTGGCTGAACATACAGATTTGATAAGAATGATCCCAAGAGCTTTTACCGCAGACCAAAGAAACCTGAAGCTCGCCGAAAGCTTTGGATCGCAGCAATTAAGCGTGACAAGTGGGAACCTACCGACAACGACCGTGTTTGCTTTCGACACTTTAATTACTTTACACGTGATTTTTTATTATTTTGTTTTGCAGTTTAATATTATGATTAGATAAAATTTCCTCATCAGAAATAATATGTTGTGCGCTGACATTGCTTCGATATCAACCAAAAGAGGAGTAAAAATGCACGAGCAGCTGATTTGTATGCAGCGCACATGAGTACGATTTCCACAAATGCACTCACGGCAAGTTTATGTACTTTTTGCAGTATAAATATTTGACATTAGAAGATTGGTCGAACTTTTCATGATATGTATTTGAAGATAAATAGCACAGCCTGGATTTAAAACACTGCTTGTGCGTTCTAAATGTAGAACTTGCTGAAGTTTAGTGCTGTACTGCAGATCTTTGGTGTGTGCGTGTGAAGCAACAACATTAACTTGTGTTTCAAAGATTATATTGTGCCGATTTAATCTTTGTCTTATTATTATTTGGCACAAAAAGCAAATATAAATGAGCATTTCAATAAAACAACTGAATAATTAAGACTTGTATGCATTGAGATTTGTAGGCTTTCATTGATTCTGTTGTGTAGATTGAAGGCGTGTCAGTCACAGACAGGTGGATATCGCTGAAGGTCAGGTCGGGTCAGGCGCTTGGATTTGGGTCCCATTTGTCCATAACTGCGTAAGGATCAGGCAAAACTTTGGTGCCACTGCTGTACAGAAGCTTTGCTGCATATCTTTGCTTAGCATCAGTTGGCAACGAACTCGCATACTGTGATAAATCGCCACGAAAACTAGGTGATGATGCAACTTTGTCGGCTGTTGTGAATGGTTCTTGCCTGTAACAATGGGATTGTCTCATACTGTTGTTTACACACGGACTGCATTAGGAGGCGCCGCACATGCGCAGTTGTTGTTGTACCTGCGATGAGTACAGACTGCATTGTACTAAAGAGTGAGTTACAGAAGTGTTTAATAAAGTTCCCTGTGAGTAAGAGTTATACTCAACCGTCCAGTTTGTATAGTCAAGAGAGGACAGAACAAACTGAAACATGGCAGCAGCGGTCCAGCTGACGAGCAGCGGATTTACAGCGTGAAAACACCGTAACCACCGACACGCGGTCCAGACGAGTGTGTGGAAGGAGACACACCTGTTCACGAGTGAGACATGGAGGGATTAAAACCACCCGCACAGTGGGATATGGACGCAAGCAACCTGGCGAAGTCCTGGAATTCATGGAAAGAGGAATTTATTCTTTACATGGGACTAGCATTACCAGACGCGGACGACACTGCCAGAGTGATGCTGTTTCACTACCTCATCAGAGAGCGTGGAAGAGAGCTGTGCAACATGCTAATGAGCGGTGAGAGTACAAAAAAAGGGCTGTGGGTCATACAATAGCAAAGTTTGATGAACATTGTACTCCTAAAATGAATGAGACTGTGGAAAGATATCACTTTTTTGCAAGAAATCAAGGCCCAAATGAAATGATCGACAAATACGACACAGATTTGAGGATGCTAGCCAGCACCTGCAATTTCGGTGGGCTACAATACTCCCTTATTAGAGATAGGATCATTTGTGGCACACACAGCTCAAGTTGGAGAGAAAGACTGTTCAGAGAGGATGATCTGACACTGGATAAATGTCTACAGGTGTGTAGAGCTATGGAAATCTCCCGTGAGCACAGCAAGACTATTGAGGGACGAGTGGTGGAGGAAGTGCACGCTTTCCAGCGGAAAATAAAGACAGACAAAAGTAGAGAAATAACATGCAAGTTTTGTGGAAGAATACATGAAAGACAAAAAAATGTCCTGCTTTTGGGAAAAGATGCAAAAAGTGTGGGGAAAAAAACGCTTCGCAGTGACCTGCAGGAGCAAAGCGAGTAACGGAGAACAGAGGAAGAAAGTGCACACTGTTACAGAACAGGACTCAGACTCCTGTGAGGATATAATGACAGTCACAGCAGTTACACAGGAGATGGAGGCTGTGAATCATGTAAAGGACATGAGAATGACACAGAAAGGAACGCAGCAATTGTTCGCTGGAATGATGATCAACAACAACAACCTGGTGAACTTTCAAATTGACTGTGGAGCGACATGCAATGTTATACCAGAACACATGCTAAACCCAGACACACAGATTGAACACACAGATAAAGTGCTAGTGATGTACAACAAGTCCAAGTTACGCCCAGTTAGCAAATGCAAGGTAAAAGTGAGAAATCCCAGAAACCAGAAGTTGTACAGGCTGGAGTTTCAAGTTGTGGGAGAGGACTGTAAAACACCCCTGCTTGGCAGGAAAGCTAGCGAAACTATGAAACTCATTAAAGTACAGTATGGCGGCACAGTGGTGTAGTGGTCAGCACGGTCGCCTCACAGCAAGAAGGTTCTGGGTTCGCAGCCGGCGAGGGCCTTTCTGTGTGGATAGTTTTTTTTTTTATCAGACATCTAGTTTTTAGGTTTGTTTACCTGACATGTTTCGACGTACGACTGTCGTCTTCCTCAGAGTGTCACCGGATGTTATTGGTGACGCATCTTTTATCAGCTGATGTTTCCGAAGGCGTGGCCTTCCTGTCTGGTTTGACAGGTCGGTCACGCCTTCTACTGTCAGTTCGTCCCCTGCAAGATGGCACTCCAGGTATGGGAGAGCATGTATGCTCCCTCATATCGGTTGATGGTCCTCGGGCTTCGCTTACGGATCTCCATGGCCTCCCTGATCCAGCGCTGATGTTTGTTATCTTCTGTGCGGATGACTCTGGCATTCCCCCAGTCCATAATATGATTTTCTCTTTTGCAGTGATCTGTTATAGCTGACTTATAATTTTCCTGTTGTGCCTTTTCTTTTATTGTTCGGGTTTGTCTTGTAGCTGTCTCCTTTTCGCACTCTTTCTTATGTTCATTTTTTCTTGTGTTGAAACTCCTTCCTGTCTCCCCAATGTAAGTTTTATTGCATAATTGACATGGAATCTCATATATGGTGTTGCATCTGTTGTCCGGATGTATTCTGTCTTTGGGATGAACCAGGATCTGACGGAGTGTTGTGTATGGTTTGACAGGTGTGTTGCACAAAATATCAGTAGTTAGAACATTACATGAATGCACAGCAACAATTACAGATCCACAGGACAAAGAACAGGAGGAACAACATATACAACACGCACTGAAGGCATGTCAATATCCACAATGGGCAATATCCAAAGGGGTGGAACAGGTTAAGAACAACAAAACACAGAAGAAAGAGAAAAAACAAACCAACAAACAAGAACACAGGGGAGTAGTGACATTACCATACATTAGGGGAATAACTGAACGCATTCAAAGAGCAATGAGGAAACACAACATTAACACACCTGTCAAACCACACACAACACTCCGTCAGATCCTGGTTCATCCCAAAGACAGAATACATCCGGACAACAGATGCAACACCATATATGAGATTCCATGTCAATTATGCAATAAAACTTACATCGGGGAGACAGGAAGGAGTTTCAACACAAGAAAAAATGAACATAAGAAAGAGTGCGAAAAGGAGACAGCTACAAGACAAACCCGAACAATAAAAGAGAAGGCACAACAGGAAAATTATAAGTCAGCTATAACAGATCACTGCAAAAGAGAAAATCATATTATGGACTGGGGGAATGCCAGAGTCATCCACACAGAAGATAATAAACATCAGCGCTGGATCAGGGAGGCCATGGAGATCCGTAAGCGAAGCCCGAGGACCATCAACCGGGATGAGGGAGCATACATGCTCTCCCATACCTGGAGTGCCATCTTGCAGGGGATGAATAGACAGTAGAAGGCGTGACCGACCTGTCAAACCAGACAGGAAGGCCACGCCTTCGGAAACATCAGCTGATAAAAGATGCGTCACCAATAACATCCGGTGACACTCTGAGGAAGACGACAGTCGTACATCGAAACATGTCAGGTAAACAAACCTAAAAACTAGATATCTGATAAAAAAAGAAAAAAAAAAACCTAATTATATTTAATATAAGACATAACGAACGTAATCGAAAGACTTTCTGTGTGGAGTTTGCATGTTGTCTGCGTGGGTTTCCTCTGGGTGCTCCAGTTTCCCTCACAGTCCAAAGACATGCGGTTAGGTTAACATGGGGTGGCCTTGGGCTGAGGTGCCCTTGAGCAAGGTACCGAACCCCTGACTGCTCCCCGGGCACTGTAGTGTGGCTGCCCACTGCTGTGTGTGTGTGTGTGTGTGTGTGTGTGTGTGTGTGTGTGTGTGTGTGTTCACTGCTTCAGATGGGTTAAATGCAGAGGATGAATTTCAATGTGCATGTGACCAATAAATAAAGAACATATTTGCCACTGAAAGTATTGTGTCCACAACTGACACCAGTGAGTCTACATGGACTTTAGATGAGATAAAGACGGAGTTCAAGGATGTGTTCACAGGGGATGGATGCTTGGAAGGAGAATACAAAATAGAGATTGACTCCACTGTCGAACCTGTGAAACTCCCAAAGTGAAGAGTCCCTGTGGCTATGATGAAACCCCTACAGGAGGAACTACAGAGTCTTGTGGACAGAGAGATTATTGCACCAGTTCAATACAGTACAGACGCAGTACAGATTGGATAAGTTCACTGCAGTACAGATTGGATAAATGGTATGGTGTCGGTGCAGAAACCAAATGGAAAGCCCAGAATCTGCATCGACCAAAGACCGCTAAACAAGGCTCTGAAACGAAACCATTTCCCATTGCCTACTATAGATGACTGTGGCAGCGGGGGCGTGGTCAAGTGTCGGTCTGTGAATGTAGGGCGGAGTCAGGGAAGGTAAGTGGCAGAATCACTGCACCTGATGTGAGCCAACCTGTGTTTGTGTGTCTTCCCCAGTGACCGCGCCCTATAAAAGGAGAGAGAGAGCAGAGAAAGGGAGCTCTCTCCCGACCCGAATGCATGTGTGAGAGTGTGAATGAGCTGAAAAGCCACACATATCATGAAAAATAAAAGTTTCTGAGAACTCAGTTCTGGCCTGCCGTGCTTCTGTGCTCCACCCACCTGCTCTGGTTTTACAGTGGTGCCGAAACCCGGGACGGAACACAGAAGGAGACAGCCCCATGGAGTCCTCCCCCTTCAAGGACCTGGTCCATGCCCTCGCCTCGGCCCAACAGACCCAGCACCAGGCGCTGGTCGCCCTCCGGAAGGAGCAAGAACAACAGTTCGAAGCCCTGGTGCTGGCACAGCAGAAAGATCGTCAGGCGTTCCGGCACCTGCTTGCGTCAGCAGGGTCCACCATCATCACCGCCACGGACCCTCCCCACCTCACCCTAACAAAGATGGGTCTGCATGATGACCCCAAAGCCTTCCTTGCTCTTTTTGAGCAGGCAGCAGAAGCATGGGGTTGACCGGTGGAGCGGCGCGCCTCCTCCCCCTGCTAACGGGCGAGGCACAGCTGGCTGCACTACAGCTCCCCGCCGACAGCCGGCTGGTCTATGCCGACCTCCGCAGGTCCGTTCTCCAATGTGTGGGGTGCACCCTGGAGCAGCAACGGCAGCGCTTCCGTGCGCTGCGCCTGGAGAAGGTTGGTCGGCCGTTCACGTTTGGCCAGCAACTCTGGGATGCCTGCTGGCAGTGGCTGAGGGCCGACAACCACAACACCGAGGGAATCATCAACCTGGTGGCGCTGGAACAATTCATCGCCTGACTTCTGGAAGGAACAGCGGAGTGGGTCCAGTGCCATCACCCAGCATCGCTGGATCAGGCCATCGAGCTGGCGGAGGACCATATGGCGGCTGTTCCGACAGCAAGACAGCATGTCTTCTCTTCTCCCCTCCCTTCTCTCTCTCTCCCCTTCTGTTTCTCATCCTCACCCCATTCCCCCACGGCGGAGGCGGGGGCCGGCTCCACACCAGCCGGCCCGCCGCACCCACGGTGCCCTATCGTTTCCTACTTCCATGTTTGTGTCTTCCCCCCCTCAGGTGAGTGAGCTGCGAAACACCGGTGCAGAGGGAGAGCCTGGGCCGGTATGCTGGCGCTGCGGGGAGCCGGGGCACCTCCAGCATCAGTGTTCGGTGATGGAGGTGGGCGCGGTGGTCCAGATCCCCGACGCACCAGAGACCGCCCTCGATTGGGCCGGAGCATATCGCATACCGGTGAGTATCCAAGGGGATATGTATCAGGCTTTGGCGGACTCCGGCTGTAATCAGACCTCAATCCACCAAAGCCTGGTGTAAGACGAGGCATTGGGGAGAGCACAATTGGTGAAGGTGTTGTGTGTGCACGGGGGTGTTCACAACTACCCCTGAGTGTCGGTCCACATTCTATTTCGAGGGGAGAAATTTAGAGTAAAGGCGGCAGTTAATCTTCGCCTTATCCACTCGATAATTTTGGAGACTGATTGGCCGGGATTTCGGGAATTAATGTCACATTTAGTGAAGAGTGGGGCCTGCCATAATTTAGCGGGGGGAGGTCCCGGTGTGGCATTGGCAGGAACAGCTGTCACAGAGCCGTCTATGTCATTGTTAGGTTTATATAAGTACTATTCTTGACCCAGAAGGCAGTAATATTAAAATGGTGACAAAATTAAGGATTAACTTAAGGTTCAGTTAAAAAACGACCTTAGGTCCGGCTGGACATTGTTTGGGAACATTTTGTTTATTCTTTGATATGAGAGTGTATTTTGAACAGAGAAGTGTCTGAAGGTCTGTTTTAGTGTCAGATCGACTCACACACACTCAAATGGTAGAATTAAAGTTCATGTTTATGTTAATTCATTCAGTTGAAACTTAGGTCATAGCTTCATAAAAGCTATGAAATATACTGAAATATATTGAAATATACTATGGTAGTGATTTGGATCCCGTAATTAATGAATGCATTCCGTGATTAATGTTAGTTTTATAGTTCTAGATTAGTTTCATAATGACATTATAATTATAATTAAGATCTTATGATTCTAAGGGTTTTAGTTTAAAAGCATTAACCTAATTTAGTTATGAGTTTAATCCTGTTAGTTGTTTAATTGTTCTCTCTCTTTCAGACATATTCTCATTGTTCTTATGTTTAAGTTGTTCTTATTTTTATGTTTATTTTCTTATAACATTCCTTGTTTTAGCATTATTAAAGACATATTGTTATTTGTTATTTTACTTATGTTGATGAAATCAAGATGTAATTTACTGACTGAACACACATTCATGTGTTAAGAATTATTCATGTCAATTATTAGATCCTTTCTGTGCAAACTAGTGTCTTTGACCTTCTCTGTAGACTAGACATTGTGTTTAGACATTCCATGCTCTAACCATAATATTGACCATAAGCCGAAACTCTGATATCTATCTGTACCTTACTGTCAGCAAAAATATGTTATTATATTATGATTGATTCAAGATCATTACACACTTCCACATAGACGCACACCCATCACACACACACACATGAAGACAAAACATAAACACAGAGACACTATAAGACGTTTTCAAAAATGTTTTCATTTTGACGAAGTGACTGTGCGAATAAACTGGCATGTGAACTCTGTGGTGTTCCCTTGTCTGTTTCTCTCGACCTGATCATTCTCGTCCTCGGATCCGAGGGGGCTCATGAAGGAATCGGGGTCTCTTTCTGGGTGAACCCCAACAATTTGGTGTCAGAAGTGGGATACTGCCAACCAGGTGAGTAAATTAATTTTAATTTATAATTTGATTGGTTAGACTTCCGCCTGGTTGGTAGTAATTTCAAAAAAAAAAAGAAAAGAGACCCAATTCAGGTTGGTAAACCTCGTGTAGAGGCACAGGACATTTTGGGGAACCTCGTAGACTTTTTAGACTCTTGTTTACGGGACGTGACGGGGCTTGGTAGAGCCACGGGAAGACTGGTAAACCTCGTAATTTGTTTACGGGAAGGTGATCCTCGTGAAGTGAAAGAGCTGTCACGAGAAGAGCGTGCTTTTAATCTTTGATTCCTTCGTGCAGCCACCATGGGGGGAAAAATTGTATTATAAAAATTGTATTATATTAATTGTATTATATTAATTGTATTATTGTATTAAGGTACCCGGACCCCGAGAAAAAAACCCACGGGATTAGATGTGGTTTAGCATTCTACACAGATTCTAGACAATTTGGCCGACTCAGTTTTGATTTATCCTCATCCAGGTATTTGCAATCTCGAGGAGCTGTGTAATGTATCTTTAATTGTTATAGCATTTATATAAGGCATTACTGGATATGCACAAAATAATGAAACAACAAATCAGTACTCTGGACATGAACAGTCAGAACTGTGTTCCTGGTGTGCATAAATGTCAAACCTTTGGTCAATCAAACCTGTTTAACCAACTTCCAAAATCCTTATTTCCCTTACAAAATCCTTATAAGATGCAAATTAAAATGATTTACCTAAAATTTGAATGATAATTAACAATGATATATCCCAGGTACTTTTTATTCAATAAACTTTAAGAATGAATACAAAGCTTCAATGTTTGACAAAAAAACTACGAAGTGTAAATGTTATGTGCTCTTTTATCATTGTGGGAATTGATTATAGCTCTAAATAAATATTGAAGGGTTTTTTTTGTTCAAAAGAATCCGTATAACTTTATTTGTACGCCCGTATACTATGTTTATTGAATCAAATCCGTATAAAATACGGTCATTCTGTATCAGTTGACATGGGTGTGCATTATGATCTCAACGAAAGTTTCACTGAATCGATTCTTTAGAACAAACTCGCATGCGTGTGAATCAATTTACTTGATTCACTCTTGATTCTTGACTCAGAAACTACGGAAACCTTATTTGTATTCCTGTTTTCAAATTGTAAACAATAATCACACTTTCATGCTGCATGAAATTAAAGTATGAACTTTCCTCAAACCATTACGTGTGCATGAACTCAACAAATGTAGCGTCTGTACCGATCGATTCGCTCAATCGAGTCATTTATGTTTCGTCCCGAAGAAGATCCGAATCTTTTGTGAATCTCATCACTATTAGAAATCCAAGAGAAGAGATCCTCTTCCCTTAACATCATCAGAGGAAAAATCTGCTTCTTAATCAATTAGTTTCAGCGTTTGGTGAGTAGATCATCTGCATTTTATTTTATATTCATTGTGTGTTGATAGTCCGAAACTTGTAACTGGAGGGTTATCAGGAAAGTCACGAGTGGTCCGCGAGCACTCTACAAGACTATTAATGCGTTTTAATAATTAATAGTGCAGCTATTAATGCAGTTTCATGTCTAGATCTTATAAATGATGAATACGAAGTATGTGACGGCAAAATAACATGAGAACTCCAGTTCCCATGATGCTTGTGAACTGGGCATGCGCACTGGATAAAAGAAAAAACAGCTCTTTAGGGCAAAACTCTCGTCTCCTCAGATTTGGGCAGTAATTCTATGCGTTCAGACCTTAAATAATGAAATAACTGTACAAGCAAATACAACACAAAAACCATTTTAAAACATTCACTTAAATTAAACAGACATGGTAAAAACAGAAGAAATATATTTAAGGCTTAGAGTTTGATTAATTCAGCCAAATCAAATATCACTTTCAGATTTGAAGATATTTATCAGGAATCATTTTTAAAATATCGAGTATTATACCACTTCCTGTTTAAAGGCATAATAAAAGGCATCAAATATATTTACCCTACGTGTGAATGGAAATGCCGAAAAGTTTAATGTTTAATGTTGATCTAAAACATTTTAAACTGATCGTGTGGTGGTCTAGTGGTTAGGATTCGGCGCTCTCACTGCCGCTGGTGTGGTGGCATTTTTATTAATCATATGTAATTCTAACCTTTAAATATCCTATATACTCCTGTTTCTGACGCGTTTTAGCGAAATGTGGACTTGTCTTGTCTGGGAAGCATGAAATTAGTTCAACAGCGAGCTAACCCGCTCTTTACTTCATTTTTGACATTTTTTGAATAATTGTCGTCCTATTATAATATATAATATTTTGAATAATTGTTCCGTAGCAATATGCTTTGTCTCTTTTCTCAGTGAACATTGAGATAAGAGCTCCCAGACTGTTACAGAGAGCTATAATATAAACAACTCATGCAAGAATAGCAGGCAAGGACAGCCACAGAAATCTGCACTGGGCAGAGAAAATCATTATTTTTGGCACTTTCTCACAATAATAAATTTAATAAGTAATCTCTTTATATTATTAGGTAAATTCCATATACATAAAGTCAAAATGTCCAAGACAACCAATTCCCATTAATACTGTTAATTGAATTAAAAATGTATTTTCAGTCTCGGTCACATATCGAATCCAACAAAGAGTGCTTATCAGCTATTCAATTTTATTCAAATTACATTCAGTGAAATTGTTTGTCATTTCAATTTGCCCTGTTTTTTATCTCCTTATCTTTCTTTAAACTTATTGCTACTTATGAGGCTAAGCTTAAACATGTTCCTCCTAATTTCAAACTATTGATATGAAATGCTCTGATTAACTGTTTGCTGAGTTTTAAACCTCCATACTTTTGCCTTTAAAAACCACAGAGGATATGGAATGGATAGGCTTTTAATGTATTTAGTTAACCATAATTTTTTTCAGCAAGAAACAGTTAACAAACGTTTCTTGAATAACTTTTTGTTTATAAATCGGAGACTTGGGTTTATCTTTGTTTAACCATTAAGAAAAAACTTCATAAATTATCATGATTATGATACATTGGCTTGTATAAGTACTAATTGTCCTTGAACCTTTCCGCATTTTGTTACACTGCAACCTGGAACTTAAATTGACATGAAACTATTCATGTGCATCCTGTTTATAATAAGCAATACCTCTCTCTCTGGATCCATGTCATCCTACAGTCTCTTCTCGAGCAAGGCGTGGTGAGACACTTTACACAAGATTTACGTAAGATTAATGAATTGATTGTTTCTTCTGTAATATCACAGGTTCCTGACATTAATGATCTCTGTTCTGCCTTTTTTTCCACGCACATGAGGAGATAGCGTTTGGACTCGAGGTTTCATTTGACTCTCCTGCTGTTTTTTTTTCTTTCAGCTGTAATTCATAACGTGCTCTGTGACCTTCTCCCTCCCTCAGGACTCTGTGGTCTGTGTGTTCTGGTATCTGCTGAGTCACCAGAAATCTGCCAAGACACTGACACTTGTGCCTGCTCCAACATCTGGCGCATAAGGGCTTTAAGGTTTCCAGAACCAAGCTGCAATATTGCATGGACACTTAAGTATTTGAACTTTTGAACTTTCTCAAGGCTGTCATTCTAGACACAAAACCTCCTCCACTGCAACATCCTTTGACCTGGACTGATGCTATGGTGGTTGCTTATCACTCCCTCAGAAGCACCCTTTGTTCCGCCCCTGGGTTACCTGCTCACTTCAAGCCCTTCCACCTCTATGCCTGTGGACACCGGGGCACGGCCTCTGGGGAACGTGGGGGGGGGGGGGGGGGGGATGCATCATTGTGCGTTTTTATCCAAAACATTAAAACATTAGACATTGTTGCTCAAGGCTTACCTGCGTGTCTGGGGGCTGTCTCCGCATGTGCTTTGATGGTTTGATGGTTGTAAAATTGACAGACCCATTAAATTAATTAATCAGTAATTTAATAGATAATTAGATTAACATATGACTATTTATTCTCTGTTCTACTAACAATCTCGTAATTCGTGTCACATCCTCTTTTGATAATGTAGGTCGCGCTCTCGCACGCCTCCTTAATTCTCGGGATGATACTTGGGATGACACTGATATTGTCTGTCTAAAAAATCGTACATACTACTAGTATCAGGTCTGATCTCTTCCCTCCAGCCCTCTAGGGATCTTTGTTGATGGTTCTTGTTCTAAACCCTCAGACGGTTCTTGTTTTATAATTTATAATATTATCACACCTAGTGGTTAGCGCTGTCGCCTCACAGCAAGAAGGTCCTGGGTTCGAGCCCCGGGGCCGGCGAGGGCCTTTCTGTGTGGAGTTTGCATGTTCTCCCCGTGTCCGCGTGGGTTTCCTCCGGGTGCTCCGGTTTCCCCCACAGTCCAAAGACATGCAGGTTAGGTTAACTGGTGACTCTAAATTGACCGTAGGTGTGAATGTGAGTGTGAATGGTTGTCTGTGTCTATTGCCGCTTTTCCACTACAAACGCGGCTGAGTTGGGCTGAGCCGTGCCGTGCTGAGTCGAGCTGAGCGGGGCTGTTGGAGTTGCATTTCGACTACAACCGCGCTGAACCGTGCTGGCTGGAAGTGGGTGGACACATTGGGTGGAGTTAGCGAAAGTGGGTGGACGTCAGGTGATGTCGTTAAGCAGCGCAAACAGTGACATCAGTGAGCTTTTAAGCGGTAGTCTCACAACCCGAATAGTAAACAATAAACATGGAGGACATGGAGTCGTTAGTGTTGCTGGTCTTGGTGCTGTGGCTTGTTGTCACCGACAACGCCGACAGATACTGGCAAGAGCGTATAGATGAGGCGAGGCGCATAAGGCTTCAGAAATTCTCGTAATTCGTAATTATTCTCCTTCCGGGTTTACGGTGTTTACAGATCCCAGCGTGCTCGCGGGGCGTGTGTGGGCATGTGAGGACACTCCTCCTCACCAATCAGTGCACAGGGGAGTGTCTGCTCACGCCCCCAGCCTCACTCGGCACGGCTTGGCTCGCTTCAGCCCCACTCCAAAACGGTGCGAGTTTTAGGGGCTAAGCAGGGCTGAAACGAGCTGAGTCGTGCTGGTTTTTGGTAGTCGAAACGCGAGCCGTGTCGGGCTGAAGTGAGCTGAAGCGAGCTGAAGTGAGCTGAAAAAGGGTAGTGGAAAAGGGCCATATGTGTCAGCCCTGTGATGACCTGGCGACTTGTCCAGGGTGTACCCCACCTTTCGCCCATAGTCAGCTGGGATAGGCTCCAGCTTGCCTGCGACCCTGTAGAAGGATAAAGCGGCTACAGATAATGAGATGAGATTATCACACCTCTGTGGTTATTCTGTGTGTTCAGTCAATATCAGCCTGATATTCTGCATGAGACATACGCTCTTTCTTTCTCATTTGATTTTTGTCATCTTGATTGTGGACAAATTCTCTAAATGGGTAGAAGTTTTTCCCTGTTCTCGAGAGAACACGAAGGTAGTTACTCGTTTTAATACCTAGTTATAAAAATAATAATAATGATACATTTTATTTATAAGTGCCTTTCAAAGTACCTAAGAACACTGGACAATAAAAAAGAAAACAAACAATAAAAGCAGAACAATGAAATAACAACAATAAAATAATAAGAAATCAATATTAATAATTATTGTTATAGTTATGGGGTTTCAAATGCCATAGACTCAGACAAGGGTACCCGTTTTACCTCAAAAGTCACACAAAACCTTTGTAAGTATCTCTAAACTAAACTGGTGTTTTCACATTCCTCAATCCTCTGGTATCGTAGAACGTACTAATCGAACATTGAAAGACAAATTAATTAAGGTCATGCAGGACACAGGTTTGGTTCTGTAATCCATAATTCATTCTGGCTGAAATTCGTGTGACACCAAGAAATTATTCTCCCCTGGAAGAAGGGAACTCCGGCTCCGGGTACCTCTGATTTGAAAATGCATATGGATGAGTATTCTGCAGCCCTTATAGATAAGTTGCATAAAATTTGTACCAAGGTCAATAATACAATATTATCTCCACCACCCTTTCACGTGGGAGACAAGTGCTGGTGTGATTTTTTAAAGTAATTATTTGGACAATTGGGAAAACGATATAATGGGCCTGCAGACATAGTCGCCATTACTTCTACTGCTGTTTTAACTGATCTTTTTCCACAGTGGATCCATGCCACTCGATTGAAGAAGGCTCCATAACAAAGTTGTGTTACAATAACAAGTTTGCTGCTATTAACGCTTTTTGTGTCCCTATCTAGTCTCCCTCTGGCCAGTTCTCTCTCTCTCTCTCTCTCTCTATTTCTGAGCTCTACACAGATTCGACAGAATCCTCAAGACGTTGTGAACAAAGAGGGGAAGAGATCTTGCGCCCCATTTGGAACCAATCATCCTCACTACAACCATGACAGTCCTCATCACGGGTTTCGTGACTGCTTCATCTTTGCTCGGGGCAGGGTTACCCGCCCGAGCCTTCTGGACCACTTCATTGCTCGGGGCAGGGTTACCCGCTCGAGCTGGACTTCATTGCTTGGAGCAGGGTTACCCGCTCGAGCTGGACTTCGAGACAACATCTTCTGGACTAACTTCGCTAACTGGACTGCACAAGCGCACACCACACGAATGTGTTATGTCTTTCATCTGATGCCGTTCTCTACTATTATTACACATCTCTATGCTCTGAAACTCTGTATTCTTACAGGACTCTGTTCTCACTATAGGTCGATATGCCTTCTAATTTCATTTTTCCCCTCACTGTTTTAGAACAAATTACTCTGAAGGAAGTAGCGTGTATCTGGGAATTAAGAGGTTTTGAGTTTCTCTAAGCTCCGGTGAGGTGGGACGAGGGCTGATTGGGCATGCCCACCCTCTGAGCACCAATATACGTCAAGAAGGGCAAAGATTAACTCAGGATTAATTCTCGATGTAATCACATATATGATCATGAGGATGCTAGGATTTGATAATAGTGATACTATTATCAAAGGGGGGGATTGTTAGGTTTATATAAGTATTATTCTTGACCCAGAAGGCAGTAATATTAAAATGGTGACAAAATTAAGGATTAACTTAAGGTTCAGTTAAAAAACGACCTTAGGTCCGGCTGGACATTGTTTGGGAACATTTTGTTTATTCTTTGATATGAGAGTGTATTTTGAACAGAGAAGTGTCTGAAGGTCTGTTTTAGTGTCAGATCGACTCACACACACTCAAATGGTAGAATTAAAGTTCATGTTTATGTTAATTCATTCAGTTGAAACTTAGGTCATAGCTTCATAAAAGCTATGAAATATACTGAAATATATTGAAATATACTATGGTAGTGATTTGGATCCCGTAATTAATGAATGCATTCCGTGATTAATGTTAGTTTTATAGTTCTAGATTAGTTTCATAATGACATTATAATTATAATTAAGATCTTATGATTCTAAGGGTTTTTAGTTTAAAAGCATTAACCTAATTTAGTTATGAGTTTAATCCTGTTAGTTGTTTAATTGTTCTCTCTCTTTCAGACATATTCTCATTGTTCTTATGTTTAAGTTGTTCTTATTTTTATGTTTATTTTCTTATAACATTCCTTGTTTTAGCATTATTAAAGACATATTGTTATTTGTTATTTTACTTATGTTGATGAAATCAAGATGTAATTTACTGACTGAACACACATTCATGTGTTAAGAATTATTCATGTCAATTATTAGATCCTTTCTGTGCAAACTAGTGTCTTTGACCTTCTCTGTAGACTAGACATTCTGTGTTTAGACATTCCATGCTCTAACCATAATATTGACCATAAGCCGAAACTCTGATATCTATCTGTACCTTACTGTCAGCAAAAATGTTATTATATTATGATTGATTCAAGATCATTACACACTTCCACATAGACGCACACCCATCACACACACACACATGAAGACAAAACATAAACACAGAGACACTATAAGACGTTTTCAAAAATGTTTTCATTTTGATGAAGTGACTGTGCGAATAAACTGGCATGTGAACTCTGTGGTGTTCCCTTGTCTGTTTCTCTCGACCTGATCATTCTCGTCCTCGGATCCGAGGGGGCTCATGAAGGAATCGGGGTCTCTTTCTGGGTGAACCCCAACAGTCATCATCGCATCAGAGTGAGGAGCAGCAGGCTCCTCCTCCCTCTCTTGGGGAATCCCTCGTGGATTTCCCGTTAAAGCAGTCGCGAGACGAGACTCTGTGGCATGCGTTTGACCAAGTGAGAGTAATTGATGGTTAAACACTCCAGCCAAATGCCACCCCGTCTTTCCCCTATCTCTCCATTATTAATGATAGGTTATACCGAGTGACGCAGGACACTCAGACGAAGGAACCGATAACACAGCTTTTGATCCCAAAGAGCCGCCGGGAATTTATATTCCCGGCAGCTCACTTTAATTCCATGCCCGGACACTTGGGGCAGGATAAGACACTAGCCCAAATAATGGCCCGGTTCTATTGGCCAGGGATTCACGGCAATGTCCGTAGGTGGTGTACAGCATGCCACGAATGCCAGTTAGTAAATCCAGCGGCCATTCCAAAAGCTCCTTTGCGCCATCTGACATTAATCGAGACCCCGTTGGAAAGAATCGGGATGGATCTCGTCGGGCCATTAGATCGGTCAACACGAGGATACTGCTTTATTTTAGTTCTGGTGGACTATGCAACGCGATATCTGGAAGCAGTGCCTCTTCGCAATATCTCAGCATGCAGTATTGCGGAAGCACTCTTCCGCGTCATCTCCCGAGTCTGAATCCCCAAAGAGATTCTGACTGATCAAGGCACTACGTTTATGTCATGCACACTACGCGAACTGTATGAGTTACTGGGAATTGAGCCTATCCGCACCAGCGTTTATCACCCACAAACAGATGGCTTAGTCGAACAGTTCAACCGCACCCTCAAGAACATAATTCGAAAATTTGTAAGCGAGGACGCACACAGCTGGGATAAATGGCTCGAGCCCCTGTTATTTGCAGTGCGAGAGGTCCCACAAGCCTCCACGGGGTTCTCCCCGTTCGAATTATTATACGGGCATAAACCGCGTGGCATTTTAGATGTGCTGCGTGAAAATTGGGAGGAGGGACCTTCAACAAGCAAAAAAGAAATTCAATACATTATCGACCTGCGCACCAAAATCCACACCCTCACGCACCTAACCCAGGAGAATTTGCGCCAGGCCCAAGAACGTCAAGTCCGTCTGTACGACAGGGGCACGCGCCTTAGGGAATTCACACTGGGAGATAAAGTGCTCGTGTTGTTGCCCATGTTGAGCTCCAAATTGATCGCCAGGTGGCGAGGACCCTTTGAGGTCACATGGCGAGTCGGGGACGTCGACTATGAGGTGCGGCGAATGGACGGGGTGGTGCATTACAGATTTACCACTTCAATCTGTTAAAACTTTGAAATGAGGAGGTCCCCGTGGCATTGGTGTCGGTGGTTCCAGAGAAGGCGGAGCTGGGGACGGAGTTTCAAAAACTAAAATTGACATCACCCACTGCGCCGGTCCCCTGTGGAGACCACCTCTCTCCGACCCAACTCACAGAGGTCGCCCAGTTGCAGACAGAATTCTCTGACATATTCTCGCCCCTGCCCGGCCGCACCCACCTCGCAGAACACCACATTGAGACGCTCCCGGGGGTGGTAGTGTGCAGCCACCATTACAGACTGCCCGAACACAAAAAAAAGGTGGTTCGGGAAGAACTCGAGGCCATGCTCGAAATGGGCATTGTTGAGGAGTCCCACAGTGACTGGAGCAGCCCGGTGGTCTTGTGTCCCAAGGCCGATGGGTCGGTCCGGTTCTGTGTGGACTATAGAAAAATCAACCCGGTGTCTAAATTTGATGCATACCCAATGCCTCGTATTGACGAGTTACTTGATCAACTAGGCACGGCTCGTTTTTATTCAACACTGGATTTGACAAAGTGATATTGGCAGATCCCCTTGACTCCATTATCCCAAGAGAAAACGGCCTTTTCCATAGCATTTGGCTTACACCAGTTCATCACACTTCCTTTGAGGCTGTTTGGGGCGCCAGCTATGTTCCAGCGGCTGATGGATAGGGTCCTCCGCCCCCACGCCACCTACGCGGCCGCATACTTGGACGATATCATTATTTATAGTAATGACTGGCCACGACACCTAAAACATCTAAGGGTCGCTGAGGCAAGCGGTTCTCCCAGCCAACCCGAAGAAGTGTGCTATTGGGCGGTTGGAAGTACAGTATCTGGGCGTCCACTTGGGCAATGGGCAGGTGCGTCCTCAAATTAATAAGACAGCAGCAATTGTGGCCTGCCCGAGGCCCAAGACCAAAAAGGGGGTGAGACAGTTCCTGGGACTGGCTGGCTACTATCATAGGTTTATACCTAATTATTTGGACATCATCAGCTCGCTGACTGATCTCACTAAAAAGGGGGCACCAGATCTGGTCCAGTGGACAGAGCAATGCCAGCGGGCTTTCTCTGAGGTAAAGGCTGCACTGTGTGGGGGGCCACTGTTACACTCCCCTGACTTTTCTCTCCCCTTTGTTTTGCAGACGGATGCGTCGGACAGAGGGCTGGGGGCTGTTCTGTCCCAGGAGGTGGAGGGGGAAGATTGTCCAGTGCTGTACGTCAGCCGGAAGCTGTTGGTGCATGAGGGCCGGTACAGCACCACAGAAAAGGAGTGCCTCGCCATCAAGTGGGCGGTCCTCACCCTCTGCTACTACCTACTGGGATGCCCTTCAGCCTCTGGTCGGACCATGCCCCCCTCCAGTGGCTCCACCGCATGAAGGATGCCAATGCGCGGATCACCCGTTGGTATCTGGCACTCTAGCCGTTAAAGTTCAAGGTGGTCCACAGGCAGGGGTCATGGCGGATTTCCTCTCCCATCAAGGGGGGGGGGGGGGGGGGGAGTCAACTGCAGGCCGGATGGCTCCCCAGCCTGAGTTGGGCGGTGGGGGTATGTGGCAGCAAGGGCGTGGTCAAGCATCGGTCTGTGAATGGAGGGCGGAGTCAGGGAAGGTAAGTGGCAGAATCACTGCACCTGATGTGAGTTAACCTGTGTTTGTGTGTCTTCCCCAGTGACCGCACCCTATAAAAGGAGAGAGAGAGAGCAGAGAAAGGGAGCTCTCTCCTGACCCGAATGCATGTGTGAGAGAGTGAATGAGCTGAAAAGCCACACATATCATTAAAAATAAAAGAGTTTTTGAGAACTCAGTTCTGGCCTGCCGTGCTTCTGCGCTCCACCCACTTGCTCTGGTTCTACAATGACATTTTGCCAGACATGTCAAAGGCAAAAGTTTTCACTGTCTGCAATGTAAAATATGGATTTTGGCATGTGAAGCTAGGAGCAGAATCAAGCTACCTTACGACTTTTGCCACACCTTTTGGGAGATTTACGTGGCTCAGGATGCCAATGGGTATAAGCCCAGCGCCAGAGGTTTTTCAACGCAAGCTGATGCAAGCACTGGAAGGCTTGCCAGGCATCCACATCATAGCGGATGATGTTCTCATCACAGGAGAAGGTGAAACAATGCAGAGAGCGAGTCTAGACCATGACAACAAACTCCGACAGTTCCTTCAGAGATGCAGAAAGAGGAACATCAAGTTGAATGCAGAAAAACTCAAGCTCAGAAAGCAGGAGGTGCCTTACATCGGACACCTTCTCACAGCTGAGGGTTTGAAAGTTGATCCTGAGAAGGTTCGAGCCATCACAGACATGCCACCACCTACAGACATTAAAGGCGTCCAGAAACTGGTCGGGATGGTGAACTATTTGGCCAAGTTTTATGAACACTTCTCAGATGACTGCGAGATACTGAGGCAGCTCACACACAAAGAGAGTCTGTGGGAGTGGTCTGAGGTGCAAGAGAATGCATTCAAGAGACTAAAAGACAAAATAACACATGTACCGGTCTTGAAATACTATGAGCCAGAGATAGAGCTTACACTGCAGTGTGACGCCAGTGAAACCGGGTTGGCAGCAGCTTTGGCACAAAATGGCAGACCTGTGGCGTACGGGAGCAGGACACTAACACCGACAGAAAGGGGCTATGCCCAGATTGAAAAAGAGTGCCTCGCTATAGTATTTGGGATGGAAAAGTTCCATCAGTATGCATATGGCCGACCTGTTAATGTACAATCAGACCACAAACCACTTGAAAATATCATCAAGAAATCACTGTGGAATGCACCGAAACGACTTCAGAGAATGTTGTTGAGACTGCAAAAATATGACCTAAATGTTACTTATGTTCCAGGTTGTGACATGCTACTGGCCAACACATTGAGCAGAACGTATCTGAAAGACAGTCACAAAAGCCAGAGAGACTGGGAGGTTGAGGTTGTCAACATGGTGGCTTTTGTACAAATCTCAGCAGAGAGGCTGAGTGAGATACGTGCTGCAACACAGACAGACAAAAAGCTGCAGACCCTGATCAACACCATACAGAAAGGGTGGCAACAAATCAAGAAAGATGTACCTGTTGACATCAAGCACTACTTTTCCTTTCAGGATGAACTGAGCACACAGGATGGACTTGTTTTCAGGGGAGAGAGAGTTGTCATTCCTGAATCACTACAGGGAGACATCACCAAACGGATTCACTCATCACATCTGGGGATTGAGGGATGCCTGAGGAGGGCAAGAGAATGCATTTATTGGCCAGGTATGAATGAACACATAAGAACATTTGTGACAAAGTGTAACGTATGCAGGTCAGTAGATCATAAGCAACAGAAAGAGACACTTCAGCCGCATGAGATCACAGACAGACCATGGGCTAAAGTGGGTACTGACCTCTTTAGTTTTGAAGGCAGAGATTATCTGATAACAGTAGTGTATTTTTCCAACTTTTGGGAAATTGATTACCTCCCAGATACAATGCCAAGCACAGTTATCAGGAGGTTAAAAGCACACTTTGCCAGACAGGGGATTCCAGATGTTGTCATTTCTGACAATGGGCCCCAGTATTCCTCCAGAGAGTTAAAAAAATTCAGCCAAAAGTAGGAATTCACTCACATTACTTCCTCACCTGGCTACCCGCGAAGTAACGGGAAAGCAGAATCAGCCATCAAGACAGTCAAGCGGTTTATGAAGAAGGCAAAGATGTCTGGACAGGATCCATATCGGTCCATACTTGATCATAGGAACACCCCAACACAAAGGCTGAATGCAAGTCCAGCACAGAGGCTCTTGAGTAGACGGACAAGGACTCTGCTGCCAATCAAAAAGAGCCTTTTGAGGCCAAAAGTGATGCACACCAAAGAAGGACTCATACTTAACCAACAAAGACAAGCAAAATATTACAATCGTACAGCAAAGGACATGGACACACTAAAAGCTGGGGACTATGTGCAAGTTCAGCCACTTGAGCCAAACACAACCCGGAAGAGAGCAAGGGTTATGACCCCAGTGGACCATAGATCCTAAAAAGTGGAATTGGACTCCGGCAGTGTCCTGAGACGGAATCGCCGCCATCTCAGGTGAGCCATGGACACTGAGACAGTTACTCCAACACCAACAAGGCCTGTGGATACAGGAGAGACACAGGTGCCTGCACAGGACACTGGTAACAATCACAGTGTTACTACAAGGTCTGGATGTGTAGTTCAGAAACCTAGGTAACTGAATGACTTTGTATGTAACTGAGGGGATGGTGACATGGGGGGAAAAATGCAAATGAAGGAGAATGGAGAAAATGTTAAAGGATATATATGTGTTTTATAATGTGAAAAGGAAAAAATTATGTTCCTGGACTTTCATACTGTAATGTTATTTGTTTATGAAAAGCTCCACTATATAGAGCAGGGGTGCCCAAATTGATCCATAATGGGCCATGTGGCTGCAGGTTTTCATTCCAGCCATGCAGCAGCACACCTGATTTGGCTCATTCAATCAACTGACACACCCACCCTTTAATCAAGGGTGGGTGTGGCTGCAAGTATTTGACTGTGTGAAGACAGTTCAGTTGATTGAATGAGCCAAATCAGGTGTGCTGCTGCATGGCTGGAATGAAAACCTGCAGCCACATGGCCCTTTATGGATCAATTTGGGCACCCCTGATATAGAGAGTATAATTTAGCTGATTGAAAGCTATGGGTAAGTTTGCACTTTATATCCTGAGGATGTTGTATTTGTGAATATGAATAGTGTTTAAGGAGTTGACACAAAGATATTCTGCTATCTTTTAATCTGAGAGGAAGACTGAAAAAGAAAGAAAGAGAAAATGAAAATTTTCTTTCACTGTTGTTTATTTTGTTTAAAAGAAAAGGGATGTAACAATGGGATTGTCTCATACTGCTGTTTACACACAGAGTGCATTAGGAAACACCGCACATGCGCAGTTGTTGTTGTACCTGCGATGAGTACAGACTGCATTGTACTAAAGAGTGAGCTACAGAAGTGTTTAATAAAGTTCCCTGTGAGTAAGAGTTATACTCAACCGTCCAGTTTGTAAAGTCAAGAGAGGACAGAACAAACTGAAACATTGCCAACCAATTTTATGCGCATGCGCAATATTACGTCACGCTCTAGTTTGGCGAACTTTCCTATAGAAAATATTTTATCTTATGTTTAAACACAGCAACTGAAAGAGACAGTTAGTTAAAGTATGACTGTCACTTCAAACAATTTTAGAAGTATTATTCTATATTCAATATAAGGAACAGCTTTTTAAACCAAATGTAATTACATTTTACACTGCAGAAAATACAAACAGGAGATTCTACAAATAAATGATTCATGCATTCATTCTATTAATTGAAGAACACTGAGAGTTTGAATAATAAACAATGAGCATCAGATGACCATCACCCACTATTCTGTGACTGAACACGCGTTTGTTTTGAATATTTTCTGTCTATTTTTCCCCAATAAATTTCTCTCAAGGCCCAGTAATTTGATGAACAAAATGAAACCATTTCAAGCATCACTATGATCATTTAAAACAAACCCAAACACCTCACCTACCTTCTAATGCGCTGATATTCTGCTTCTTCTGTGAAGCCTGAACTGAGCAGCAGGCTGTCTGTATTCAAAGCAGCACCTGAGCTGCCGGTGTCATGTGATTTACAGGAAATCTGTCTTGTACTGATAAATGTAGTATAGTTAAATGTTACTGAGTTATCGCGAGAGCAGCCAGAGTAGAACGAGAGTAGACGAGATCGAGACAGACATGGTAGCTCGAACGTAAAATGGACGCGTGTTAATAAAGTAAACATAAAACTGAACTGAAGGACCGTTTATTTAAACAGCACAACAATAAACATTGAGGTTTTCCTGAGTACACTTTGCCTTCGTCAGAAGATTTCTCTTTACAGCCCTGCCATGCACACCATTGTTGTTCAGTGTTCTCCTGATGGTGGATTCAGGAACATTAGCCAATGTGAGAGAGGCTTTTATTTGCTGAGAATTTACACAGAGTTCCTTTGAGACTTTGTGGACTCTTACCGTGGTGCTTGAAAGTTTGTGAACCCTTTAGAATTTTCTATATTTCTGCATAAATATGACCTAAAACATCATCAGATTTTCACACAAGTCCTAAAAGTAGATAAAGAGAACCCAGTTAAACAAATGAGACAAAAATATTATACTTGGTCATTTATTTATTAAGGAAAATGATCCAATATTACATACCTGTGAGTGGCAAAAGTATGTGACCCTTTGCTTTCAGTATCTGGTGTGACCCCCTTGTGCAGCAATAACTGCAACTAAATGTTTGCAGTAACTGTTGATCAGTCCTGCACACCGGCTTGGAGGAATTTTAGCCCGTTCCTCCATAAAGAACAGCTTCAACTCTGGGATGTTGGTGGGTTTCCTCACATGAACTGCTCGCTTCAGATCCTTCCACAACATTTCCATTGCATTAAGGTCAGGACTTTGACTTGGCCATTCCAAAAATTAACTTTATTCTTCTTTAACCATGCTTTGGTAGAACCAGTTGTGTGCTTAGGGTCGTTGTCCTGTTGCATGACCCACCTTCTCTTGAGATTCAGTTCATGGACAGATGTCCTGACATTTTCCTTTAGAATTTGCTGGTATAATTCAGAATTCATTGTTCCATCAATGATGGCAAGCCATCCTGGCCCAGATGCAGCAAAACAGGCCAAAACCATGATACTACCACCACCACCACCACCATGTTTCACAAATGGGATAAGGTTCTTATGCTGGAATGCAGTGTTTTCCTTTCTCCAAACATAACGCTTCTCATTTAAACCAAAAAGTTCTATTTTGGTCTCATCCGTCCACAAAACATTTTTTCAATAGCCTTCTGGCTTGTCCACGTGATCTTTTGCAAACTGCAGATGAGCAACACTGTTCTTTTTGGACAGCAGTGGCTTTCAGTGGCTTACTCTGTCTGCTGCCCGAACTGTGAACATTTTAGGCTACAATATTTTCATCAATTTCTTCAGTAGATGCCGTTTTAGACATTTTATTATCCCCATCGAAATATGCTATTATACTAACAGGATTATAACTCAAAATCACACGACACGTATTCAAATCACAACTGATTTATTTTACTGTTGGACAGATCATAGCATATCTAGCCTAGCTGCACATAGCCTAGCTGCTGTAGGCTGATCACTGATAAGTAGCTGATATTCTGAACAGATTGGTGATCCTTACCTTAAAAAAGTCTGTGACTTTAGGCAACGATTCTATCATTACCTGCATCTCTCTTTTTTTCCTTTTATGAGCCCCGCTAACATGTGAACGCTTCATCTTTCAAAGCCTCTAAATGTGTGTCTCAGTAGTCTGCAGTCTTTGGCGCGCTTTTGTGCGTGACGTTACATTTTGTTACATTTTATTCCGGTACAGTTGTGGGTGTTCGTTTCGCGAACCACATCCCCCATGTCTCTTACAGCAGGCTACTGTGCGCTCATTTATTTCTAACCTTGTTTCTATCCGTACATTAATGTAGGCCCACGATTCCGACAGTTTATTATTTTATTAATATTACAAGGCCCCTGATTGGCTGTGGCCCAGGGGCTTGAGCCCCCCGAAGCCCCCCCCCCCCCCCCCTTAAAGCGCCGGTGCATGTCCGCCATCGTCTGTGTGAGACTCGCGCGCGCGACAACTGTCCTTCCCGTGATTCATTTCCAGAACGCATTTCCCCTTCTCCGTTTTAGCCTTTTTTTATTTTTTATTTATTTATTTTTTTTACTCAGTAACGGTTGTGATGTAAAATGTACCGAAGTACACTACTTAAAAGAAAACATACTTAAGTAAAAGTACACTCTTTAAAAATTACTTGAAAAAGTATAAGTGCACAAAAAAGCTACTCAAGTACAGTAACGTGAGTAATGTAATTCGTTACTTTCCACCTCTGCATAAAATCGAAATATTTTCAAACATAGCTGAACATAATGTTTCTGCTTTTCAGTCTCTTCATGCAAAACAAACTCACAAGTTCTGTAATTATAACATCCCCTCTGTTAGAATTAAGTGATTTAAGGGAGGTGTCGATTTGTTCCCAGTCTCGACTCAACAATTAATATCAGTGTAATTAATAAAGATATTAAAGATAATTATGATTGTAGAATGTGGTTATCACCTTCCAAGAGACACCCATTCAGGCCAGAGTTTATTTAAAGTTCAAGTGATTTACAGGAAATCTCTGCTGAAGATGTAACGTGAAAGGAAACTCAGTGTGTTTGTGTGTAGTTAAAGCAAACTGTGAATAACTTTCTAAGTTCATTGTACAACCCCGATCCCAAAAAAGTTGGGACAAAGTAGAAATTGTAAATATAAATGGAATGCAATGATGTGGAAGTTTCAAAATTCCATATTTTATTCAGAATGGAAGATAGATGGCATATGAAATGTTTAAACTGAGAAAATGTATCATTTAAAGAGAAAAGTTAGGTGATTTTTAAATTTCACGACAACACATCTCAAAAAAGTTGGGACAAGGCCATGTTTCCCACTGTGAGACATCCCCTTTTCTCTTTACAACAGTCTGTAAACGTCTGGGGACTGAGGAGACAAGTTGCTCAAGTTGAGGGAGAGGAATGTTAACCCATTCTTGTCTAATGTAGGATTCTAGTTGCTCAACTGTCTTAGGTCTTTTTTGTCGTATCTTCCGTTTTATGATGCGCCAAATGTTTTCTATGGGTGAAAGATCTGGACTGCAGGCTGGCCAGTTCAGTACCCGGACCCTTCTTCTACGCAGCCATGATGCTGTAATTGATGCAGTATGTGGTTTGGCATTGTCATGTTGGAAAATGCAAGGTCTTCCCCGAAAGAGACGTCGTCTGGATGGGAGCATATGTTGCTCTAGAACCTTTCAGCATTGATGGTGTCTTTCCAGATGTGTAAGCTGCCCATGCCACACGCACTAATGCAACCCCATACCATCAGAGATGCAGGCTTCTGAACCGAGCGCTGATAACAATTTGGGTCGTCCTTCTCCTCTTTAGTCCGAATGACACGGCGACCCTGATTTCCATAAAGAACTTTAAATTTTGATTCGTCTGACCACAGAACAGTTTTCCACTTTGCCACAGTCCATTTTAAATGAGCCTTGGCCCAGAGAAGACGTCTGCGCTTCTGGATCGTGTTTAGATACGGCTTCTTCTTTGAACTATAGAGTTTTAGCTGGCAACGGCGGATGGCACAGTGAATTGTGTTCACAGATAATGTTCTCTGGAAATATTCCTGAGCCCATTTTGTGATTTCCAATACAGAAGTGTGCCTGTATGTGATGCAGTGCCGTCTAAGGGCCCGAAGATCACGGGCACCCAGTATGGTTTTCCGGCCTTGACCCTTACACACAGATTCTTCCAGATTCTCTGAATCTTTTGATGATATTATGCACTGTAGATGATGATATGTTCAGACTCTTTGCAATTTTACACTGTCAAACTCCTTTCTGATATTGCTCCACTATTTGTCGGCAGAGAATTAGGGGGATTGGTGATCCTCTTCCCATCTTTACTTCTGAGAGCCGCTGCCACTCTAAGATGCTCTTTTTATACCCAGTCATGTTAATGACCTATTGCCAATTGACCTAATGAGCTGCAATTTGGTCCTCCAGCTGTTCCTTTTTTGTACCTTTAACATTTCCAGCCTCTTATTGCCCCGTCCCAACTTTTTTGAGATGTGTTGCTGTCATGAAATTTCAAATGAGCCAATATTTGGCATGAAATTTCAAAATGTCTCACTTTCGACATATGATATGTTGTCTATGTTCTATTGTGAATATAATATCAGTTTTGGAGAATTATAAATTATTGCATTCTGTTTTTATTTACACTTTGTACTTTGTCCCAACTTTTTTGGAATCGGGATTGTAAATCTAACTCATTGTTGTGTAGTGGTGTGCAGTTGTGTTCATCAGTTTCAATCTTATGACAAAAAGACAATTTCAGACCAAATTTAAGATAGCAGCGTGCATGGACACAGCACTTCCAAGGCTCCAGCTAATGGTGCTGTGTTATTGTCTGTCATAGAGACAGTCAGTCTCTCTCAGGGTTACAGCCGTAAAGCTCTTATAGTTTTGGGCTCAAAGAGCAGCTTTGTAATACCAACATCACAAAGAGAGAAGCTATGTGGCCTCGGACTACTACGTGGACAAAAGTTCAACACGGTGTCACCTGTTTCAGCCACCCAGGTAAGGAGGCACTGCAAGCAGAGTGAGAGGAACCAGAAGTGAGGCAAATGAGTGGGTGTCCGCTGGAGACGAAAGACTAACTCTAGCTGATCAGCTCTCCCATTAGTACCACTGGCTAATGTGTGTTCTCTGGACAATAAAATGGACCACCTGAGACTTTGACCACCCAGTCTGAAACAAGGAACTGCTGTGTACTCATCTTCATGGAAACATGGCTGCAGAACAACATCCCCGACAAAGCTATCCAGCTACAGGGGCTAACATCGTTCCATGTGGAAAAGAACACCGAGACCTCCACTAAGAGCCATGGTGGTGGATTCTCTGTTTATACCAACAATGAGTGGTGTTTTAATGCATCGACAGTCGCTACTCATTGCTCACCACAAAGAGTGTTTTTAGTGGTGAAATGCCGACCGTTTTATCTATGATGGGAATTCACCACTATTATAGTAGGAGCAGTGTACATCCCTCCCAGTGCTAATGCCAGTGCTAATCCTAACAAAGAGCAAGGGTGAGCCCAACAATGCCATCAGTGAGCAACAAATGGCCCACCCAATGGCTTTTTCATTGATGCCGGGGATTTCAACCATGCCAACCTGAAAACTATAGCACCAAAGTTTTACCAGCATGTCAATGTTGCAACAAGGGGAGACAACATGCTGGACTTATTTTATACCAGTGTCTGTGTAAAAGTCCCTGCAATGGGATGGAACACTGAAGCACTGGGACAGGCGGGTTAATGGTAGGGCACTTGTTTTATTTGAGCTTTTCAGCATCAAAACTCTGCTCTCTCTCTCTCTCACACACACACACACACACACACACACACACAGACACACAATTAGACACAGGTCTGATCACTTTGCCACTCACCTTCCCTGGTCTCACCCTCCATTCACAAACTGGCGCTCGACCACGCCCCCACTGCCACAGTCTGTGACTCAGACAAGGCCATCCCTCAGTCACCACCTGGGCCACTCAGACCACCTTCATGTCCTGCTTCTCCAAGCATACAGGCCACTACTGAATCACTGCAGGCCAGTCCAAAGAAACAGAGTCTGGCCGGAAAGAGCCACTTCAGCCCGACAGAACCGCTTTGAGACTGAACTGGAACATGATCAGGGAAGCTGCCACTTATGACCAGTACATTTGCCTGGAAGAATATCCAGACTTTGTGACTGGGTACACAGAGGAGTGCGTTGATGTCACTGTTGAAAAGACCATAATCACGTGCGCCAACCAGAAGCCATGGCTTTCGGCTGAGGTTCATGACCTGTTAAGAGCAAGAGACACTACCTTCAAGTTGGAAGAGGAAGGGCCTGAGGTCAGTAAGGGCTTAGAATCAGAAACACTTTTATTGCCAGGTATGCGAACACACGAGGAATTTGACTCCGGTACCACTTAGCTTTCATAGTACAACAGAGATAAAAGCGTATACACAAAACAAACAAACAAAACAAAGGAATGGTAATAGTCGGGAATAATAGGGAATACAGAGAGAGAGTCTAACTGCAGTGATCTTCAGGGGAAGATTGTTGCTCCAGCAACGACCTTGACCAAGGCAGTGCTGGCTGAGAGAGCCGAAGATAAGATTGGAATTTGTATAGGCTTGAAACAGGTAGACGTGGCAGACTACCCTGCTCATCCATTCTGGTCCCTAAAAACCATTTCTCTCTGCAAAGCCATCAACTTCTAGATGAATCCACAGAGTGACTAAAAGTTCTGAATAGCCACAGTCTAAGTGCCAACAGCTCTGCCCACCACTTCAATCATGTCGGGCAGCTTAATGGGGCTTTGAACAGCTGTCACTGTTTTCTGATTTCCTCAATACACCAGGGCAATGCCTAGTCCAATCAGCAAAAGTCCTGTGATCATGGTTCCGAATAAGGAATTATCCTCAATGTCCTCCACAGAAAGAACCGCCAGGCACACGACACGCCACCTCTCCCACACGGCCATCGTATATCCAGCTGCGAACGTTCCGGCAGGACAGGCTGGTTCCCCCGAACCCAGGCTTCTCGTCGAGAAGATTGTGTCAATTGCATGAAGAGACCAGTTTATCAAATCCATGAATTTTGATTTGAAGAACAATGCAGAAAGGGTCTCTCAGACAAGACAAGTCAGCAGAGCAGAAGCAGGAAAGCTCAGGGGAGGAGAGGCAGAGAAATGCAAGATGAGAGGAAAAAAGCACCTCCACATTATGCTCCTATCAGGAGCACCATGTGGAAACATTTAAAAAACCTCAGCGCAGCAGCTTTCCGTGAAAGCACAGAGAAGAATTAACACAACAATTACACAAAACATAGAAAGTATGAGAGAGCGAAGTCCCGAGGCAGCCGTCTGCAGCGCCATCTTAGCTTTCCAAGGTCACCAGTAAAGCAAATTGGCAGTATGCACAGAAGATTAATAACCACTTCTGTGATGCTAAGGAACCGAGACACATGTGGCAGGGTATTGAAGCCCTAACAGACTATAAAATCACACCATGCATGCCAGGATGCATGCCTGGGCAAAGTGTATGGAGATCCTGTGATGCCCAGTCAACAGAATCCCCCTCTCAACCTCACCGATGTGGTCCAAAGGTGAGCAGAGCAATATATTTGGCATCAGCTTGGCTGCAGGAGCTGCCGGAAGGAGGTCAGTGTTGACGATCCAACCGCCTTAGGGGCCCCGCTCCAGATTTTATCTCGAGGTTTACTCCTGAAGCCTTTTCCATGACTGGATATGGCCGCAAGGCAGTGGAGATTTGGAATCAGAGTTTATCTTCTCCGATGGACTACCTTCCCAGGCTGATGAGCTCCACCTACCCAAAGCAACTGGTTTTAAGGTGCCCTCGCCCCTTCTTCTGTCAGCAGAAGCAGCTCCGCTGGGTTTAGAAACTCAGCTGCATGAGCAGGCCAGGAGTTGGACTTGGTTGTCAGAGGCTATTTGAGGCACATGCCATGTGGGAGCACTTTAAAGGCAGTGGGAGCTTGTCCCCACCGCACTCCTGGCAATGACAACCTTGGAACCAAAATCACGCCACATGCCAGCAACAGTGACACTCACTTCCCTGACATGTTAAATGACTTCTGCGCATGCTTTAAAACTCTGAACAACACATGGGCATGCAAGTCCATGCCCACCCTGAGGAGCAGGTGCTCTGCTTGGCCCCAATGGACGAGAGAAGGATGCTATCCAGAGTCAACCCATGCAAAGCTGCAGATCCCCACAACATACCAGGTAGAGTGTTCAGGGACTGTGCCGACCAGCTGGCAGGTGTGCTCACAGACGCCTTTAACATCTCCCTGAGAAAAGCTGTGGTCCCCATGAGCTTCAAAAAGATCTTCATCATCCCAGTGCCGAAGCAGTCAATGGTGATGTGTCTCAGTGATTACTGTCCAGTAACACTGATTCCCATCATGATAAAGTGGTTCGATTGTCTGGTCAAGAGACACATTCATTCCACCCTCCCTGCCTCACTGGACCCCCTGCAATCTGCATACTGCCCCAGTCGCTCCACTGATGATGCTGTCTTCGACACCCTGCACTCCATTTTATCACATCTGGACACAAAGGACACAAATGTGAGAATGCTGTTCATCGACTTAGGCTCAGTGTTCACTGTTCCCCCAGCAGTTAGTGAGGAAACTCTCTCTGCTGAGCCTCGACAACCCACTCTGCAACTGGATTCTCAACTTCCTGACAGAGACCACAGTCGGTGTGCATCAGCAGCAGAACATCAGGCACCATCACGCTGCACACAGGTTCCCCCATGGCTGCATGTTCAGTCCACTGCTGTTTACGCTGCTCACCCATGATTGCACAGCCAAGTCAGAATCCAAACTCATTGTCATGTTTGCTGGTGACACGACAGTCGTGGGCTTCATCAGCAACAACAACGAAACACCATACAGAGAGGAGATGGAAAAACTAGTGAGCTGGTGTCACAACAACAATCTGTCTCTTGATGTAGACAAAAGAGATTATTGTTGATTTCCGGAGAGGGTCGGCTGACCACCCTGTGCACTGGCACTTTATTCTCTGCTTCATCACATCTGCTTTCATCGTTCTGCTGCTGTTTACCCGATGTCACACTGTCTTTTGTCTGCATTGTTTTTGCAATTAATTTTATATTATGATGCTTCATGTTGTGTTTTGTTATGTTACATTTGGCCGAGTTATGTTGTGCGATGAGATATACACATGTATGTGAGGCTGAGTTATGTCAAGTTGTGTATGATATGTTCAGTTATTTTATGTTGTGTTATGTGATGTTTGCGCAGCTCTTTACCAGCTCTTGCAATATTTAATGTTTACTGTTTTATAGTGATTTATTGTTTGCACTATCTATGGACTTTGGTCTGTAAGAAAACAATCTTCTGTATCCTACCTATACGGAATAATGACAAAGTTGAGATGAGTAGTTCTTGATTTACAGCTTAGAAACCAACTATAATTTGTTGTTAAATTTACTTGAGTAAAAATGTGTTCTGTATCTTTCCACACTGGGAAACCTGTAGAACATCATAGCATGTTGAAATTACTCAAGAGTCCAAACACAGGAGCAATGGATAAGTTTTCCACCTTTCATCATGAACATATTACAACTACAAAGCTATCAGAGAAGCAAAACATATGTATTATTCACTGTTATCTCATTAACAGCTTTAGAAATATACAAGAAAAAAAATCAAAATGCACCAAGTGTACACTGTCTGAATAAGGGTTAGGTGGTGTTTACATTAGACCATATCCGTCTCGTTTTCGTCGCGGATGCACTGTCCGTGCACATTAAAACGCCGGGAAACGACTCCACAGGCGGAACAACTTGAATCCGCCAGGGCCCACATATTCAACCCAGTTCGTATCTGATCCGGTGCTGTGTAAACATTGAGGAACGAGGAAACACAGTGCTGAGCTCTAGCTGACGTCGTCATTGGACAACGTCACTGTGACATCCACCTTCCTGATTCGCTGGCGTTGGTCATGTGACGCGACTGCTTAAAAACGGCATGGACTACAGGAAACGACACACAGCGGCTCAGTCCCGAATCACTGCTCATGTGCTTCACTCGCGCGCTCGGTGAGCTGCGCAGGGCCGGAGTGCGTACCCTCCAGAGGGCACTCGCTGTTCAGGGCGGAGTGATTTGGAGCGCAGGAGGAAGCGCTGAGCCGCACTGAGGTTTATTTTCACATTTCAACTTATTTACCTCCTTCAGGCGCTTAAACTCAGTGAGAACATGAACATCACAGCCAGGTGTGTTTATCTGCTGGAGAAGGGGTTCGCTTGCCATCCTTCCACTTGCAAGTGGTGAGTGACTTGCGCATGCCCGATATGCACTGGGATCATGTGACGTGCCGTCTAATTAGTCATGTGATTAGCGTATCCGTGTATTGGCGTTGCTGTGTGCACGCAAATCGTGTATTGGCGTTGCTGTGTGAACATGAATCGTTTTAAAAACGTTAATCTGATGATCCGCTGATACGGTCTAATGTAAACACCACCTTAGTGTGACCCCTCTGTTGGTTATGTATCTGGTGGTGGTGAGGGTGGAGTTGGGGGATCTGAACCTGAGCAGTGGATTATCAGTAACACACTGTTTAAGGTGGTATCAAAATGTCCCTGATACCAAGAACCTTATGTCGAAGGACAATGTTTGATTTTGTGATGATCATCAGACATGAGACCGTTTGTTTTTGACACTCGAGTCACGAGAGACGCAGATCAGTCAAGTGTTCTCTACTTGCTGGTGAGCTGGTTTCATCACACAGGGTGCAGCTCAGATTTCTCAGGTAAACCCAGGAGAGTCTTTCAGGTTCTCACGGGAGCAAATGGAAAGAGCTTTACAGGAAGCTAATTTAACCTCTGAATGAACTGCTCCTGTGTACACTGAGGTTGGTAATATCCCTCAATCATAGAGGCAGCTGCAACAAGCGGTTCCCGAAAGGCTGTCAAAGAGGGGGAAACAAGTTAAATCAGGAATCCTTCTGTGTTCTGCTCATGAACAATGTTCCCAGATAGAGCTGATGATTTCCAGCCTCAAAACTGTTCAAAAACCCCAAAACATTCGATCAATATTTACTTCAGTATTTTAATTGCCAGTATTACTGACTGTACCATAATTAAACATAATGCACACCAGAAGCAGTTGAAAAATATATTCTTCCCACAGCCCAAAGACATGCAGATTGCAGGGGATATATAAAGTATACACACCCCATTAAAATGATAGGTTTTTCTGATATCTAAAAAAAAAAATCACAATAAATAATTTTAAAACTTTTCCCACCTTTAATGTGACCTATAACCTGTACAATTCAATTGAAAAACAAACAAATCTGTTTGGGGAAAAACATAAAAAATAAAAAACATACAATAAGCTGGTTGCATAAGTGTTCACCGGCTGTCAGAACTGATGAAGGCAGAAAATCAAGAGAATCTGAGCTGCTTGTGTGACCTGACTGAATGCAACTGCGGTTAAATTTCCCCAAAATATTACATTCCAGACATTTAGCAGATGCTTTTATCAAGAGTGACATACAACAAGTGTAAAAATCAAGCACAAGAAGTACTAAACTTCAAGACAAGAAAGTTCGAGTGCCAACTGAACAAGTGACTTTGTTACTTTAACAGAATATTACACTATCAGCAAACAGCCAAGGAAAACAAGCCAACCATACAAATGAACTCACAAAGTACAACTAAATTGAGAAAAATAAAACCCCATCGGCTTACACCAAGTTATTATGAGCAGGCGAGACAGTACACAGCCTGGGCTGGTTGGTCAAGGCAGCTACAGTATGTGATTACACAGTGGGCAGGGAAGCAGGGGAGAGGTGCAGCCTGAAGAAGTGGATCTTCAGTTTGTGCTTGAAGGTGGTCAGGGAGTCGGCAGTTCTGACCTCAATGGGAAGGTCATTCCACCAATGGGGAACCAGGACAGACAGCAGTCTAGAGCAGGCTGGGCAGGAACGGAGAGGAGAAGGGGCCAGACGACCAGTAGTTGTGGAATGTAAGGATCTCACTGGCGTGTAGGGGTGGATCAGCCTCTGGAGGAATGCTGGACCTGACCCCTTAACTGCCTGGTAAGCAAGCACCAACATCTTAAATTTGATGCGAACTGCGATGGGCAGCCAATGAAGGGCGGCAAGCAAGAGGGGTGACATGGGAGGAACCAGGAAGGTTGTAGACCAAGTGGGCTGCAGCATTCTGGATGAGCTGCAGGGGTCTGGTGGCAGATACTGGGAAGCCAGCAAGGAGAGAGTTGCAGTAGTCCAAGCGGTGCTTGGACCAGGAGCTGAGTAGAGTAGAGTAGGTGGTGAGGAAGGGGCAGATCTTTTGGATGTTGTAAAGGAGAAATCTACGTCTGGGTCACTGCAGTGATGTTCACCGAAAAGGAGACTGTCGAACACCACCCCAAGGTCCTTTGTGCTGGGTGAAGGTGACTGATGTCCCACAGGGAGATGTCAAAACCACTGTGCTAATTTTTTACAGTTGCATTTGGAATATTTTCCACTCAACACGTCGTAAAGCTCCTCTTATTCACTCACTCACAACACTGTTTTTGTCCTCCATGTTTTTCTGTTGCTTGTCCACCAAATTGTGACTTGATTGGTTGAGAGGTTAAAAAAATTGCATCCTATCACTCAGTGTTTTTCTAAGAGACATTATACTTCAACTTGGAAGCTTGTAAAGTACAGATGACACTTTTTTTTTTTTTTTAAGTGGATACATTCTGATAACCAGCCACTTCCTGTTGGATCACCTACAAAACATGAGAGAAAAATTCTTCTTGTGAAAGCAGCCTAGTCAGGTCTGTTGGGATTCTGTATCCATTTTCCTGGAGAAGTTAGATTCCATGGTTTTGGGGAGTGAGCCACTTTTCCTCTGGAGGACAAAGATGGAGACATTCAGTGTGTGTATTGTCGATTTCACAATCCATTTATCAGGAGCTGTACCTCATTTTTTCCTTCTATGTATGGCTTCATTCTTTTCCTTCTTGGAGCACCCTAATGGGGCATGGAACCTTGAAGGTTTTTGATTTCATTGATTCACTTGCAGGTCTGCTCTGGGGATGTTTCATTTCTGTTTCCATTCAGCCATTTTTTTTTGAGAGGACAGGGACTTGATGGACCTCACGCACCTTCACTTCTTCTGTTTATCATTTTATTTCATGTGACTGGAAGGTGACATGTTCATCCACCCGATGATCATTTCAATGTTAGCATCAAACCCAAATCAAGGATGGACTGGCTATTCTATGTCTCACATAACCACACTGAAGGATTGTGATTGAAAATTTTCTCTGATAATTTATAAAGCAAGCAATCAAACAGGACTGATGAAAATATTATCGGATGATTTTCCTTTTCAATCATTTGTACGTAACGTATAAAAGATCCTCTCGTGCATCACATCCATTTTGTATGTTTTGGGGTTGGTTTGTTTGGTTGTTCAGTGTTCTGCATGTTTGGACTCCTCCTCAGCCCTTTTCTTCAGCTCTTTCAGTTTCTTCAATATTTCTGGACGTCGAGTTTCTTTTGCTTCCTGAATCAGGAAGTCCAGATCCTGAAGTGTGGACACAGCATCAGTCTTTAAGGCGATCTTTTTCAGGAAGTGCATACACTGATGACATTCATCCACCAGTCTGGTTATTTCTTTTTCTTGTTCTGCCATTTCTTTCTCAAGCTGGGTTATGCATCTCTTTTTCTCCTCAGACTCTGTCTCGTATTTCTTTTTCAGATCTTCCTGAATCTTCTTGACCTTCCTTGTTTTCCTCACATAGATTTTCGCTTCTTTAACATGGACAGTGTAGTCACACCTTCCAGTACACACTGTGCACTTGCCCTTTGACATGGCTCTACACCATGAAAGATCTCTGGCCCACCGGCATCCTGGGTAATGACAGTTCTCCTCACACACACTGCAGCAAGTCGCCTCTTTGCTCGAACTTGTTGACGGGTCAATTGGTACTTTTTCTTTGTAGACTTCATCCATTTCATATTCAAAGTTAACAGTTTTCCTTTTCTCTTCATGCTGCTGCAGAGCTTCATTTACCTGATCAAGCTTCATTTTCTTGAGCTGCATTGCTTTGACTTGTTTCCTTAAACTGCTGATGTGGTCTACTCGTTGCCTGCAATATGTCAGCACGTTTTCCGTATTTTTCCAACTCACAGGTTTGCTCCCATTTAGAAAACGCAAAAATTTCTTCATGCTTGTGTTGAAGAGATTCCATGCTGCCTGAAAACCCTGTAACAGTTGTTCATTTTCGTTTTTACGGTCATATTTCGCATAAAAGTTTTCACAGTGGTAGTTGTCAAACCTGAAATGCACAGGCTCCTCCTCATCAGTCTGAGCACATGGGATTTTGGCATCTTTAATGGCCTTTAAGGAATTTGTAGACTTTGTTGGGGCGCGTGTGATGAACACAACCAAGTTTTTCTTCACATCGTTGCCAAACAATGAGAGAACGGCATTAAAAACATTGTGCTGTTTTTCAGTGAGTCGAACAGTGCTTGATGACACCACAAGGCACACTGCATCAATTTCATGAACCCAGTTGCTGGAATGAAATAACTCAAATAAACCATCAGAAACTTTTAAATCCTCCTTTCTACCTTCCGTTTTTCCAAATCCAGGCGTGTCGATGACGGTCAGAGAGAACGGGCTGTGTTCAGTAAAGATGTCATACACTGTGACTACATTTGTCTGAGAATCACTTTGGTCCGTTTTTGTCTCGATGATTTCAAACCAAATTCTGTCTGTACTGTCCACACCCAGCATATAGTTGACCATGGCATTGACGAGAGTCGACTTCCCCACTCCCGTTTCTCCAACCATGATTATGGTTTTATGAGGTTTGCTCTCATCTTTTTCTCCGAATCCCACTTTCTTCAGTCTTTCACCATCAAGAAGAATCCACGGGTTTAGTATATATCTCGTGAGGAATCCGTTTCGGCTATTCTTCATATATTTACGTTGTTGTTCCTTTCTTGAGGAGCTCCTAAAATTAGGTCATGTATAGTGCATTAATTTCAAGTTAATTATTAAAGCTCATCATAGACAGATAAAAATGGTACAGATATCATTAATTATCTACAACTGAAACAAACACACACAATCTTGAAAAAAAAAAAAAAAAGACACTTTTGGATATGAAGTAAACGTTTTGGGAACACATTTCTCTTGTTTGAATTCAACATTAGAGTTTTTGTTTGCTTGCCTGCTTTTTTGATTAAAGACTGAAGCTATAATGGGGATAATGTAGTTCTGTCAGATGGAACCTTACCGAGAGAAATGTTGACCATCTTCCATGACTGCTTGTGCTATACAAGTGTCTAAATGCAAGGAAAGAGAAAAAACATTTTGACCGATCAGTTATTGGTACAGTTACAGGTAAAATAATAAAACATGCACAGTGGGACCGCCACATCCACAGGGGACACATCCCAAGACCTAACATAGATAGTCAAAACCGCAGACAGGAGTGAACCACGTATACATCTATTTCATGTACATCTATACCTATGATGAAGTTTAATTTATAAGTTACACACAGTGACATTAACAGTAACTAATAATAAAACAGCTACTACAATATACCCAAATAAAAGTGAAGTGAACATGGTCTGTTTATCTCTTGAATGGGATTCTGACATTTCCACTTAATATTTTTGGCCCGGGTTAAACCGCAGTTACAGAGTCAGCGCCTAACTATATGAAATACGATCGTAATGTGAGAACACTGGCACACTTCAGCACTTGCTTTACACATCACTGTTCCCAAATATTACTTTTTACCAAATGGTCAATGATCAATTTTGAGATTAACAGACTTGATCTTCAGCAATATGTTTTGAACATGGGATCAAAGAGATGAGAGAGTTGTATTCGTTGTCCAGGGCACCAGCCAGATTTCCCCCAGGAAAGCTTTCCAGGCTACTTTGGAGAATGTGGTAGACACTTCAGTGAATAACAAACTTAAATCACTCAACTGAAAAGGACTTCTGTGCACTGTGTGAGATCAGGGACATTAAGTCTGTTTGGACCATATTCAAGTCCTCAATCACAGAGGGCGCTACAAGAAGCTTCTGGCTGCCGGACTGGCTGGAGGTGCCCAGGGATGTGTTGGTGGACACCGGGGTAAGGGAAGCTATCAAATTAAAGAAGGAGGCTTTCTGAGTAATGAGACTCCTGATTCAACTGAGAGGTACAGAAGAGGCAGAAAAATGTTGCAGAAGCAGCTGCAAAATGTTATGGGATAGAGTTTTGGGAGGCCATGGAAAAAAAAAAAGACTTTTCGGTGGCCCAAAATATGCTCTGCCAAACCATTTGGTGCCTCAGGAAGAGGAGATGAGACCATGCGCAATCTTTGCTAAGCAAGTGCAGGAGGATGTTGACCTCTCCAAAGGATACCATTGTGAGATGGAAGGAGCACTTGGAGGAAACTCCTGAACCCACTGGATATGTCCTCTCTTCAGGAGACAGAAATCTTTGCTGTTTTGGAGTTCATCCTTGTGGGTGAGGTTGCTCTGGGGCTAAGAAACCTTCAAGGTTGAGGAGCAGATGAGATTCAGCAAGACATGCTGAAGGCAGTGGACAAGGTTGCTGTTGTGTGGATGACATGCCTCAATGTTTCATGAAGACTAGGGACAGTGTCTCTGGAAAGTTCTCTCTATTTTTTAAAAGGGGACCAGAGAAAGTGTTTCAGTTATTAGAGAAATACACTTCTCGGCACCTCAGGGAAAAGTCCATGCCTGGTTTCTGGAGACTCCATTCAAGAGCTGAGCCAAGTCTTGATGCATTCTATAAATCCCAAGATATTGCCCTTATGTCAATGATGCACAAGTACAGGCAATTTTCAACAAAAGACATCATACATACAGATGGCTTTTGTTTTTTTGTGGCTTGCACCACATTTTCTGAATAAAATCAAAGCCCAGCACTTTCAGTCCATGACCAAGAAAAGGGTGAAGGGTAAATATCAGTTATGGTGTTGATGAGGCAAACAGAGTATCAAAGGATCAGCAAAAGGCAGAGTCAAAACAAGCAGAACAAAGTCAGGAGCCAGAGGAACGAAATAGAGAATCAAGGCTTGGTCTAGACAGACAATATGTACTGCACATATACTTCAAGTCTGTGAGAGTTCAGCCCTCTTATAAGGGCGTACCGATTGCACTCTAATCTGGGACAGGTGCATGTAATTAGTCCGAGTGGCAGGCATAGATGAGAGCCAAGCTCAAGCGCACACAGGACATGTCAGAACCACCCCCCAAAGGGCTCCCTCCAGGAGCTAAAAACCTACTTGGTCGGCCCCAGGGATGAGGACCTGGCGCTGGACCAAGTCTGCATGAAGCTTCGCTCTGGCTCGGGGAAGACATGGCATGGGAACATGGGCTCAGGCAGAGGTTTGGGTCCTGGTTGGGCCTTGAATGAGGGCGAGGACAGAGGTGGAGGCTTTGGTTCAGGCTTGGACTCGTACTGGGTCGGGGATACAGGTGGAGGCTCAGGCATGGCTTCAGGCATGATTGTGGGCTGAGGCACTGACATGGACTCAGGAATTGACATGGGTTCAGACCTAGACAAGGGCTTGAGCCTAGGCATGGACCCTGACTTTGGCATAGGCATGGACTCCAGCATGGACATGGGCCTGAGCATGGGCATTGTCCCTGGCATCAGCATGGGCATAGATTCGAACATGGGCATGGACTCAGACATCAGCATGGGCATGCAGACCTAACAGTAAATGTAAAGGGGAATGCATGTTTATTTTTCATCTTTGTATTTCTAATAAAACTGAGGCTAATGTGTTTACAGATTTATTAAAATTGTACCTTGTCCTTCTAAGGAATGATCTTGTTGGTATCTGGTGTCTAGAAATAAATCAGATTTTTTTCCCCAAAGTCTCAGTTTCAGGAAAGGGAAAACATTATATTCAGGGCAAAGTAAGTCACAGGCACATTAAAAATTCAAGTATATAAAGTGAAGCATTTATGCATAATATATGTAGGCCTGTGTCAAGTGCAAACTTTTGGCTGACAATGAATTTTATCATAAGCATAATAGTATTGTAGTTGTGCACATATGTATGCGAAGAAACAGCTTTTTAACCATGTAAATAAGTTGTATTTCTTTTAAACTGTAAAAAAGTTGCAAAGAGAAGATGGCAGTGTCATAGTCGTGGCTATCCCTCGAAAGCGAGGATGATGTTCTCCTAGTTGTTGGCAGCTCGGTCTTGGTGGGTTCTCAGGTGGCTGAGGGGCCCAATCCTTGATTCACAGGATTTGTTGCAGATGCTGGTGGTGGGAAAATGCAGGCGGTCCGGATTTTGCGCACGTTCTTTCCTTTGCCTCCTCTTCTCCTTAATGTGGTTCATTCTCTGGTTTTGTGATGGTTGCTCTCCAGGTTTCTGGCCTGGTCTTCTCAGTTGTTCCAGTCAGTGCCGCAGCTTTTCAGGTTTTGTTTCAGCAAGTCCTTGTATTGTTTCTTTTGTCGTCTTCTGGACCACTTTCCTTCTCAGAGTTGGGAGAAGACCAATTTTGGAAGTTGGCTGTCCTCCATTCTGACAACGTCACCATCCCACCACAACTGGCTTTGGATGATGGACTCCATGCTCAGGAGTTTAACTTCAACCAAGATGCTGATGTTGGCATGGTAGTTCTCCCAGCCGATGCAAAGGACGCTCTTCAAGCAGTGTAGATGGAAATACTCAAGGGTCTTCAGGTGGCAGCGGTAGGTGGTCCAGGTTTCAGAGCCATACACAAGAGTTGGAATGATGACAGGTCTGTAAATGTGGACCTTCGTTTCGCCTCAGAGGTTTCGGTTTTGGAAGACATGAGGGCGCAGGCGGCCGAAAGCTATTCCAGCATATTTAAGTCGGTGTTGGATCTCATCATCAATGTTACTGTTTGAAGGCACATGGCAACCAAGGTACAGGAAGTGGTTCACATTCTCCAAAAGTTGTCCCTTCAGTTTCACAGTAGGGACTTTTGTGTTGAACTCATGGGGAGCAGGTTTGTACGAGACTTGCATTTTCTTCAGGTTGATGTGAAGACCGAGCTTGGTATAGGCATCATCGAAGGTTTTGAGGATTGTTTGAAGACCTCTCTCTATGAGAGATGACACGCCGTTGTCATCGGCAAACTGGAAGTCCAGAAGCGAAGTGGCCAACGTTTTGTTCTTGGCTCTCAGCTAACTAAGGTTGAAGAGCTTTCCATTGGTTCTGTACATGATGTCCATCCCTGGTGGTACTTTGTCCCTGAACAAGTGGATAAGGGTGGTGATGAAGACAGTAAACAAGGTTGGCATGGTGAGACAGCTTTGGTTCATTCAAGATTTGACCTTGAAGGTTGCGGTTTTTGTTCTGTTCATCAGGACCATGGCAGACATGTTGTCTTGAAGAAGTCTCAAGATCTTAATGAACAACTCAGGGCAGCCAATTCTGCCGAGGCTCTTCCACAAGAGTGGCTATGAGACACTGTTGAATGCTTTAGTGAGATCTACGAAAGCAAGATGCATTGCCTGGAGTTGTTCCCGATATTTTTCTTGCAGCTGACAAACTGTGAAAATCATGTCCATCCTCCCTCTCCAGTGGTCAAAAAGCCGCACTGCGTTTTAGGGAGAGTGCTTTCTGCAATGGGTTTCAGCTGGTAGTTGGTAATGCGAGCAAGGATCTTCTCTGTGATGGATAGCAAGGAAATTCCACGGTAGTTGCAGCAGTCAGACTTGTCTCCTTTCTGCTTGTAGATGGTAACAATCATCGAGTCTCCGAAGTCCATGGAGATGTTTGCTCAAGTCCAGATCTTGATAAGCTGGTGCAGCTCATGCCCAAGATAGCAGTGTAACATATATAAACACCGATTACTGAAGTATACGGAGATGTTGAACACATGGCTTTATTCACATCATCTCCAAGTGTGAGTAAAGGGCAAGTTATAATTAAACTAAAGAGTATTGTGATACATGACAAAAGAAACAGTTCATTGATCAAATCCTGAAATAATGTTCTGATAAAATGATGAGAATGTATTGAGAACTCACCTTCATAAACCTTTCAGAACTGTTGAGTTCATGATGACTAATTGCATATTTAAACTAAAACAAAAATAATCAGATAATATAATTGATCAACTCCAATAATAGTGAATCACAATTTGATTAATTGTAATAGTTCTTATACTGTATATTCTTATCCATCAAAACATTTGTTTCAACAGCAACTAAAAGCAGAAGTGTAATTTTATAAAATTTTAACACAACGTCTAAGCCTAAATAAATTTGATCAAGAAAAAAAAAACTGAAGCATCAAGAAATTCACTTAAAGGCAAATCTAAAAATATGACCTACCTTCTAATGCATCCCTGTACCTTTTCTCCTGTCCACCCAAAAAGAGAAAGAACTCAAATGAGTGAAAGCTGCCTGGATATAGAGCAGCACATAATTTACAGGAAATCAGTAAAGTTCTCTGCTGCATATCAACAAAGACATTGGCAGAGCATTTCCTGAGTATTGGTCTGTCTTCCTCTGTAGGCACCATTTTGTATGTTACAGTTTCCAGATATCAACCTGCAGTTTTACAAACCATTTCAACAGCCAATTACACATTTTCAGTTTTCAAAACCAATAAAGTCATTCCTGTTGTAGGGATGGATTGCCATGCCCGTAACCAGAGTAACCATTTATGAACACACCAATCCCTGTACTCGATGCCATGTTCCATCTCCGCCCATTCTTCTGACTCCCTGTAATGGTATTGGATACAGAGATGATACTGGATACCAAATACAGTGACGTCACGACTGTGCTTTAAACTCGTGGCAGAATCAAAAGTCTTTCTCTCTGGCGGTGGGTTTCCATGCGAAAAAGAGAAGCTGATGCATCGGTGCTATAGAAGGACAGGGAACAAAGAATGAGTTATTGATACCGGACCTTTAGCCAAAGTTCAATGTATTTGACCTTCGCAGAGTTGTAATAATAACTGAACCGGTTAGTTACTGCAGCCCACGAAGTATTTCAAAGAGAAAAGGCGACCAGATCCCTTTTCCCTTTCTCAGCATCGACGAGCTATAAACAAGATTCCTTCCAGATCATCGGACGCCCAACGGAACACCGAAGATCTTCAGCTGACAAGCTGTAAAGTGAAAGGAACAAAACGGTCTTCTCCCTGGACTTGCGCTCCGCACTGTCTTCGGATAACAGATGGCGCACTTTCAAGCAAGAGCGATCTCAAATAAGGCTGGCATCTGGGCAATTGTTAATCTTAGTTGTGGCTAGTTAATGTGAAGAGTGTTGTTCATTTGAATTCATTTATGGTTTAAATGTATGCATTTTGATTCACATGAAAGTCGGTCTTAGACCACGTATTGTTTGATTTACTTTGTTTACTATCTGTATTTAGTTAGACAGGCATGCAAACTGGTCAGGGGTGAAAAAGGTGAGAAGGATGCACGGGGACACGGCACGCGCGCAAAAGTACATTTCGTAGTCTACGTTACAAAAAAAATTGCAACCAGTGACATCTTGAATTTAATACAGTACAAAATAACTTTCCATAAACATGTCTTAAGTTACTGTTGAGTGGCCGGTAAACTGTACCATTTATTTGTCAGTGGCCGGTAAAGTTTGATATTTTGTGAAGTTAATTTTCACCCCTGTGTACAACACAGTGGGCTATTTACAAAAAGGTATATATTACTGCCTGTGCTATCTAACAGACCTACCCCAGAGGACACACCTGGCCAATCCCTGTCTGTCAATTTTCTTAAAGACATCACCTATGTGAAATCAGGGGCGGATCTAGAAAAATATTTATGGGGTGGCAAGAGGGGGGCAGGAATTTTTGAGGGGTGGCAACGTATTACAGACATGTATATATACTGAATTTAATCACAGTTTGACGACAAATAGTATGTACACACTACAAAAGGGCACAGGCTGCCATTTACAAACTCATACAGATAAACTTAATCTCATGCCTTTATTGTTCACGAAGAACACACATTCTCAGATGAGGTCTATACCGTTTCTGGACAGTTTTATACTGTATATGCAAAAGAACAGACACTAAAAAACAACAATAACAACACTGCTTCAAGTTCAGCATGATTTAAACCATTTACACCAGTGTCACATTTTATAGTTTTATTTTCTCACGCTTTGTAAAGGCTCACCAGTGAGCAGAACATGAACTTGTCATGCCTACAACAGCTGAATGCGGCGATTTCCATGTTGCTCAGCAAAACGCTTCACAAATTTATCAAGATCTAATGCTTTTGTGCGCTTTGATTCAATGCTGAGTACAGCCAAACTTGATAGTCTCTTTTCTGTCATAGTCGACCGCAAATAAGTCTTTATGAGCCTGAGAGATGAAAAACTTCGTTCACAGGATGCACTGCTCACAGGCAAGACAACCGCTATTTTACACAACCTGAACAACTCAAAAAAAAACATCATCATCTTGGTATGGGTCCAAAAACAGTGAACTCCATGAGAGTGGTAGGACTCTCCTGTTCCCCCTTTTTTCTGTCTAGTACTCTCCTCGTCTGATGTAACTCATGTTTAAGATCCTCAATATTTGAATCATAAGCTTCAGCCAATAGCAATGTTTTCCTTGACAGACGGTGAATCAATATTAACTTTTGTGGCCGACTTCACACAAAACTAATGTCAGACCTAGCTAACATTAGGCCAAAAAAAAAAAAAAGTGTGTTTCAGGTAACATGAAATACTAAAATAAGGTCGGTAGGTAGGAAATTTTTTTTCTTAATTTGTTTTATTTTGTTCGAAAAAATTAACACAAGTAAACATCTTACAAAATAGTATTTTGGCACAGAATCCTTTATACCACACATCATAATAAAATAAGTGTTTTAAATCTTTAAACGAATAAAAAAAATATCGCAAGAGTTCGAGTTATGATCTGCGGAAGCGTATTGCTGCCACACTCAAAAAAAAAATTGGCTTAGACTCAAGTAATTACGTGAAAAGATATTGTTAACAGAGTTATCACGTTTTTACAATATATTTATTATGTAATAACATCACGTAATTTCATGATATTTTCATGTGATAATGTGAAAACACCTTATCAAGAAATAACGTGAAAACATGGTTTAACGTCCTAGGCTCGGCTACTTCCATTAAAAGCAGACGGCCTCGCCTCGCCTACTGTAGAACTTGGGTCGAGCAAAAACACGGAGCAAAAACATGGCTGAATCCTGAATGACTCCTATTTGTATAAATAGGGGACTACATAGGCGGCAAAATGTCGTGTTTTTCCCTGCCATGGAAGTGCACTTGTATACTGAAGAGGAAGCAATTTGCATTACAGCCAGGAGGGCTGATAGAAGTGGCAAAACATTTTACTTTTTATCGTTTCTTTCACAACTTGAATGCGTTGAAACAAAAAATTATGACAAACTAACGCCACTTACACTAAAATATCGAGGGAAATTTGTAATAAAAACTTTACGGTTGGCAATTTCGACGCGGAAATTCTCGATCGGTCGGGTTACCGGAAACACACTTTTTTTTTTTGCCTTACATGTATAGTTAGCTAAATAACCTTCTCCAACCTGATTTTTATCCTCTCAAAATCAGCATCGCAACTATGCTAGCACTGTTCATTCATTATAATTTCATTTTTTGATAGATAGTTAATCAGCTTTTACCCCTTTCCTCCCGTGTCTCCTTTCCTCGCGACTCCTGGCTCCCTCGCTTCGCGCCTCTCAATTTTCCAAAACAACCAATCTCTGGCGTTATCTCGTGCTGCATTCACCGCAGTCAGACATTGGAAATTCGCGCACGTAAATGTCAAATTGGCCGTAATTTTTCTTTGAATTCGTCGCTGCCAACTGGGGTAGCAGCAGGGGTGGCAAGGCTTTCTTTTAGAGTGGCATATGCCACCCCGGTAGATCCGCCCATGGTTATTCACCCCCGAGCGCGCTGGAAACTGTTCCATTGGTATTCAGATTCAGTCGCGAGATGAGGTTGCCAGATCTCTCTATAAAAAGGTGACTTTGCGGTCTGAATCTGTGGAATATTCATAAGCGAGGACTGGCAACCAGCAGTGGGTTGTGCACCAGCTGATCAGAACTCCAATGGAAAAGAAGCGTGTTAGTTACTGTTTATCTTGATTGGCTGTAACCTTGTAAGTGAAATGTTTGGCAACAATAGCGTTGTAGCCTGCCTCCCCCCCCCCCCAAAAAAAAAATAACTCTTCGGATCTACACGATTCACACAAGTGACCTATTTTCGGACCAAAACGGCGAATTTCGCCGAAAGGTGAGGAGTTTGCATGTGTGTTAGATCGTGCATGCATTCTCTCTCTCTTTTAACTCCCTCCATTGTACTCCACTCCTCAACTTTGGGATTTCAGGAATTGCTCAGGGTTAAGTAGAAATTTGGGTTTAAGGCCTAGCCAAGACTAGTTTAAACTCCAGATTCCTTTGTTTCTTCTTTTTCGCGCACTCTCCCTGTGTTGACCATCCCCCTCTGGGTGTGGCCTGGCACAAGGCTCGCGCATTCCATACACACACACACACACACACACACACAAACATGTGGTTTCCCTATCACATTTTAACATCCACTCGCCCCTACACTGTAACAGTGGCATATAGCTTATTACTTCTGATCACCATTAGTGCCTTAATTATCATGAATATTACTGATTCTTATTTGTATATATTGTATCACCATTTATATGGAATTATTCCTTGGCTGCTATTGTTGCTATATCTGATCAGTATTAATTTGCTAATTCATGTCAGCTATTTCAATAAATGGTATCTTTGGAATAAACTGTGTCCTGTTTATTGCTACAACACCCACTGAATGCCAACATCTGCCAAATAAGTATTCTAATTGCCTTCGCCCATTTGGTTGTTATATGAATGTTATAGATCTAGAGTAAACATATTATATTAGAGCTACAATACCCAATAAACTATAGCAACATCACCACCAAGTTATTCCATTGATTTTAATAGTTTAGCTATAAACTATTAGACACTTGAATTAATGATTAATGAATTTATGAGACTGATTTGATAAGCCTATTGCAACTACACTGTTGACTTCAATGAAAGCCGTGTGTTTAATTCCTACATGCTTTCCTCTTAAGTTTCCAACAATGTAATGCCATTTGAGGGCAATAATAAAGAGACAAGGATGACAAGTAAATGTATAAAATAATCCATACTCCTGGAACTCCCAACTCTTCAAGCATTTTTCACCCTCTGTAAAATTCAGGCTTTCTGGTGCTAATGGTCCCAAATGCTTTTTAAATATATTTCAACTTTTTTGAATTTTTTGTGCAGGATGGTCAGCTGTTTACTCTGCCAGGCCCCAGTGGACTTGGATTATGGTCATGACAAGCATGATAAATCAGTTCCAAGATGGGTCCAGCCACCAGGATTTCTCCTGAATCGCCTTCTTGCATTGGAAATTAACTCCACAACAGTTTCAATTAATCTTTTTGTAAAGATGTGTGTAAAATGTCTGCATAAGCCTAAAATACTCACTTAAAATTTTGAAATTGAAAATTTCGAATTTACAAAAATTTTGAAACCACCAATTTTCTTCATATGCTCATGCATACATTGATAACTGGCTAGAAGAGCCTAGGTTGGGAAGAAGAGCCTTTGATGTGACTTCATTTAAAATGGACCTCAACTTGCAAGTTAATGGCCCACACACTATGAATTCAAGGCCTTCCACTGAGGTACGTCTGGGACACAGGATCTGGCATTGAAACTGCAATAAAGTGCCACTAACTCACTTTAACAGAGTCATGCCTCATAGCATTGCTCAAGCACTGACCTCATCTGCCTCCGCAGCCATTGGGAGTCTGTGTCATGGTTCCTCCTCTGCCTGTTTTGCCGTTGGGGACTTCAGATTACTTAAAGCATATATGCAGAGCCATGGCCTCACTTTTGTTAATAAATGCCTTGAGACCTCAAGAATGGCACAGGAATAGTTTTAAGCGTCAACAATAAATCTAATATCATAATTTTTATGATTAAAATGATTTACGTAGGTAGCGGTCTGAGTGAATGACCTTGATGTCTGTAACATCACAGCAGGAAGTCCATCGGTCTCATCGCCATTTCCGCTATACTAAAACACAGAGCTGACTGCAACTCCGTTTCTCCATTGTGAACTAATTTATCGCTATGCCACATAGATGCGTTGCTGGCCGGTACAGCAACACGACAGAAGGTGGATTTATGTTGCATTCATGGCCCAATAATTTTCAAACTGCAAAGATTTGGATGCGTTTTGCGAGAAGTTCACGGGCACATTGGGCGCCTACGAAGTGGTCTCTCCTCTGCTCTGCACATTTTACTGAAGACTTATATGAGACCTCTGATCTGTTGAGGAGCGTTGGCTATAAGCCCGGATTGAAAGAGGGTGCAGTACCAATAATTAAAGAAAACTACAAGAAAAGGAAAGTATTTATTGTATTTTAATTTTTTTTAAAAAGCAAAGTTCAATTGCACCAGTCCTCCCGGAGTGAGCCGAGGGTTGGTGCGAATACCCAGGATGGAACGGGACATGACATATCGCTCGGGCAGTGACCTCCCCACGGTTGTTGCTAAAACCGGTGATGTCCTGTTCCTTCCCGGGTTTTAGTAATTGCCTGAGCTGAGCAGTAATGGCGGAGTACTCCGTATGGACAAAATAGAGAATGAGTGGAGCAGCCATCTGATTTCTAAACTGGATATTGCTGCCATCTCGCCCTTACATAGAAGAAGTGAATGAACGGAGAACTGAATGAACAACTGAAAGTCAGATTGTTTCAAAACAATCGGCCACAAGGTCGGCCTTCCAGAAGTGAGAACACAAACGGGTAAACTCCGACTCTCATTTGGATAAAAAAAAAAAAAAAAAACACCAAAAACACCACAGTGTTTACCTGCATTTAGATTAATCCATGTAACTTGTATTGTGTGTTTAAGTTAGCGGTATAAGATTATTTAATTTGCTTCAGAATGTGATTGTCTCAGTTCATCTGATTATTTAATGAGCCTTTTACGTTTTATCAGTGAAAATGCATGCATGTACATGTCTGTTGCATAAGTTATAGCACCCATCCTGTTTTAATGAGAGTCAACCCACAGTCAATGAAGTCAAATCAGTCTTAGTTGAGCGAGTTGGTAACGGGATTTCTTACTTTCACCATAAATTTTTATTTATATGACTTTGGTCTATAGCTGTAAAAGGCCTCGGCTTTAAAACTGGTTCCCGCTGTGACGTCACGCACTCAGGGCTGGCTGGCTCAGCGGGGCGGCGCCAATCACAACTTTGCCGTCGATTTCAACTCTCAAAAATGTTTTTTTTTTTTTTATTCCCATTGATGCAGCATACAAGAGTCAAGGATAGAGATACTATCCACGCGGAAATTTATTTAAAAATTAAAAAATTCTGCCTATCTGCTTTAATGACATTTTCAAGCCCGTCAATGGCACAACAATAAACCTTTCTTAATCACTGCTCAGTAAAGGGTGGGAAGTCTTCAGACTGTCTCGCATTTCCTTTTCAGATCTTCATCTTCTTGACCCTCCTTTTCTTCACCACATCACTTTGCTTCTCTAGAACATGAGCAATGTCATCACACCTTCCAGTACACATTGTGCTCTTCCCTTTGGACAGGACACTACACCTTGAAAGATCTCTGTCTCACCAGCATCCTGGGGAATGGCGGTTCTCCTCCCACACTGCTGCAGGTTGCCTCTTTGCTTTGAAAATGCCACTACTTCTGTTGCTACCTTTTCTTTGTAAGGCTCATCCTCCATAACTTCCAAAGGTTTTTCCCTTTTCTTTCTCATGTTGTTGCAAAACTGCTTTCTTCAGTTCAAGCTCATTCTGTTTGAGGTCTGCCACTGTGATCCGTTCCTTTCTACTGGAAATGGATGCTGTCAGGGGTTTGTGTCTTTTCAGTCATCTTCAGGTTTCCATTCTGACTTTCATTTGTAAAAGCCAGAAAGTCCTTCATGGTGGTGTTTAACAGATCCCATGCTACCTTATCATCATCATCTAATATTTCATAATCGTCAGTCTTCCCAGTGAAATCTGAAACCTGAAATACGCAGGCTCCCATTTTTCAGTCTTTGTGCACACAGTTCTGGTCTGTTTGATGGTGTATTTGGGGCATGGGTGATGAAGACGATGCATTTCCCATGTCAAATTTGCCAAATAAGGAGAGAACAGATTTAAAAATGTACAGCTGTCGGTCATAGAGTCGAGTCGTGTCTGATGACAGACCACATTAATTTCACAAACTCCATCTTCAAATCGAAATAACTCGTGGAAACTTTCAGCAACATTCGTGTCCTCCTGCCCACCATCAGTGCTTCCAAATCCAGGGGTGTTGATGGTGGGCAGACAGAACAGGTTGTTTCCAGTAAACACATCATTCAAGTTTTATGTATTTATGAACACCTTGTCTATCAAATTTGGCAGGCTTTCACCATCATCAGTGTACAGGAGATTGCCTGTCAGGTTGGATCATGAGCATGTGCTTGTTGCCCTCTAGTGGATCTTTACTGAAATATGATTTCACTACCTGTATACTGGTCACTTAAAACTAGCCACCTGTGATGCCCGTTTATGTGATAAACCGACCTTAAAGTTCATTCAGATCATTCAGTTTTATTAGGAGAATAATGCAACTAAAATAACACATTTGATACTGCAGGCTTTGTACTTAAAGTTACTAAAGCCAAAAAAAAAAAAAAGTCAACAAAAATATTACATTTATTACAAAATGGAACCAATTAAATATTTAATCTGGAATTTTTTTTAAAGAAAATACATTTTTTCCAGTTATTTACAGACTCTGCTTCATTTATTAGGCTTTACAGGGTGATGGGCTTATTCTTGTTTTGATCCCTGCAAGAAATTTCATCATGATTTTTGGATGGAAAGCAAAACAAGACGAACGGCATGAGTCTATTATACAAACCCTGTTGCCAGAAAAGTTGGGTTATTTTTCAAAAATCTGATTTGTTAATTCACGTGAACCTTTATTTCACTGACAAAAGTACAAAGATTTTCAATAGTTTTCCTGAAAAAATATGAACAACTTGAGAATTTGGTGCCTGAAACATACTCAAAAAAAAAGTTGGGACAGAGACAAAAGACTGAAAAGTTTATCGGATATCCAAGTAACACCCTTTTGGAAGAGTCCATAATCAGCAGGTTAATTGGTCACATGATTGGGTTTAAAAGGAGCAGCACCAAAGGCTCAGTCTTTGCAAGCAGGGATGGGGCGTGGCTCATCACTTTGTGCCAAAATTCAGGGGAGAATTGTTCGTCAATTCACAAAGAATATTTCTCAGTGCAAGATTTTAGATCTTTCAAAATCTACAGTACATAACATTGTGAAAAGATTCAGGGAATTCGGAGACTTCTCAGTGTGTAAAGGGTGAGGTCAGAAACCACTGTTGAATGGGTGTGACCTTTGAGCCCTCAGGCAGTGCTGCCTGAGAAACCATCATGCTAATGTGACAAATATAGCCACATGGGCTCAGGAGGACTTCAGAAAACTGCTCTCACGTCACACAGTCCACTGCTGCATCCAGAAATGCAACCTGAAACCGTATTACACAAGGAGGAAGACATTCATCAATTCTATACAGAAACATCGGTGATTTCTCTGGGTTGGAACTCATCTCGGGATGGACCGAAAGACAGTGGAAAAGTGTGCTGTGGTCAGATGAATCACATTTCAGCTCGTTTTCAGGAAAACCGGATGTCAAGTTCTCAGTGCGAAAGGTGAACACGACCATCCAGTTTAACAGAGAAAAGTGTAAAAGCAGCATCTGTGATTGCATGGGTGAGGTTACGTGTGTGTGAAGGTACCAACAATATATTGGGGCACGTATAGGGATTTTAGAGAGACATTTATCAAGGCGACATGTTTTCCAGGAAGCTCATGCTTATTTGAGCAGAACAATGCCATGCCTTGTTCTGCACGGACTACAACAGTGTGGCTTCACAAACAGAGTGCATGCGCTTGACTGGCCTGCTGCCAGCCCAGATATGTCTCCTACTGAGAATGTATGGTGCATCATGAAGAGGAGAATCAGACAACGGTCAGCACGGACTGTTGAGCAGCTGAAGTCTTGCATCAAGCAAGAATGGACAAAAATTCCAATTGTGAAACTGCAACAATTCGTATCCTCAGATTCCATATGATTAAAAAGTGTTATTAAAGGAAAGTTGATGGAACACAACGGTAATAATGCCTTGGTCACAACTTTTTTTAAAATGTGTTCCAGGCATCAAATTCTAACTTTGTTTGTATTTACAAAATGCAATTAAGTCGATCAGTAAAACTACTGAAAATCTTTCCTTTGTACTTTTGTCAGTGAAATAAAGGTTCACAGGAATTAACAAAATCACAGATTTTTGCTTTGATTGCATTTTGGAAAATCTCAACTTTTCTGGAAATGGGGTGAGTAATTGCTTTTAATTTTAGAATATCTAATTCATAAAGCTCATTATTCAGCCCTTTTGTTGTTCAAATGGGTATTTGAGGCCTTAATTATCTTTCAAACATCTCCGCTTGTCCATCAATTAGGCAGAGACCAGTGATTTAGGGGGCCAAGACAACACACACAGACTGCTTTGTTGAAAAACTTCTCATTTGCCTGTAATTTCACACGAAATTCTGTTGTACAGGACCAGTTAAAAGTTTGGACACAGACTTTGTTTTTTTTTACTCTTCTCTAAACTGAGACAATGAGACTATGATGTCGATTGTTTATCAGATGAAAACTTACCCTCGAGTGCAATAACATGCCATGATTAGGATCTTGTTACAGGTATTAAAAAAAAAAAAAGGTTGGTTTTAGAATTAGAGAGAAAATATTCGTAGGGCAAAATAAATTATTAGATACAATTTAAAAAATTGTACAATTCATCAAATCAATCTCAGGAATCATTTCTGTTAATATTAGATAATGAGCAAGTATATTATCTTCTTGTATTTTAGTCCATGAGTATTTTATCATAATCCTGCACATACTATAAACAGCTTTTTAAACCACATGTAATTACATTTTACACTGTAGAAAATACGTACAACCAGATCCTACAAATAACTGCTTCATGCATTAATTCTATTAATTGAAGTACAGAGTTTGATGAATAAAAACAATGTGCATCAGATGACTATCGCCCACTATTTTCTTCTTGAGGACTCCTTTGTTTTCAGTTTTTTCTATCACCCCTGCCAAAAAAAAACGAAAAAAGAAAACCATTTTAAGCAGATCAAAAACATCTCACTTACCTTCTAATGCGTTGATATTGTTTCTTCTGTCAAGCCTGAATTGAGCAGCATCCTGCCTGTATTTATAGCAGCACCTGAGCTGCTGCCATCATGTGATTTACAGGAAATCTGTCTCACATCAGCAAACAGTGCGGTTTTCCTGAGTACAGTTTACCTTCATCAGTAGCTTTCTCCTTACAGCCCTGCCATGCACGCCATTTGTTGTTCAGTGTTCTGATGGTGGACTCAGGAACATTAACATGAATCAAATGTGAGCGAGATCTTTTGTTGTTTCTAAGTTACCCTGGGTTCTTTTGAGACCTTGCGGACTCTTACATGCCTTGCTCTTGGAGTGATTTTTGTTGGTCCCCTCCTGAGGAGGGGGACAGTGAGCTTGAATTTCCTCCATCTGTCTGACTGTGAACTGGTGGAGACCAAACTATTGAGAGATTGTTTTGTAAAGTTTTCCAGCTTGATGAGCAACAACTCTTTTTATGAAGTCCTCAGAAATCTTCACTTCTACCAATGACCAGAAACAGGTAGTACACTCATCTACGTGCCACATGCCACTCGTACTTTGAGAGGTCTTTGGCACACAGTTCCAGGAGGCACTCGATAGTCACCTCTTTCTTTTCAAAACCCATTTCAGGAAGGAGGTTCATTTTTCATCACCCTCATCTACCATCACAGACAGCACAGTGGTGTAGTGGTTAGCACCATCACCCCACAACAAGAAAGTTCTGGGTTTGAGCCCCGTGGCCGGCGAGGGCCTTTCTGTGCGGAGTTTGCATGTTCTCCCCGTGTCCGCATGGGTTTCCTCCGGGTGCTCCGGTTTCCCCCACAGTCCAAAGACATGCAGGTTAGGTTAACTGGTGACTCTAAATTGAGCGTAGGTGTGAATGTGTGTGTGAATGGTTGTTTGTCTCTGTGTATCAGCCCTGCGATGACCTGGTGACTTGTCCAGGGTGAACCCCGCCCCTCACCCATAGTCAGCTAGGATAGGCTCCAGCTCACCCGCGACCCTGCACAAGATAAGCGGTTTCAAATAATGGACGGATCTGCCATCACACTCTTTTAAATTAGATTTTGGAAACTGCAGCTGGACAAGATCCACAGGACCAAGCAATGGCCATATTTTCACGCCAGGTTAGAATCAGCAATTATCTCCAGGGCACAGTTGAAAAAAGTGCCACGTACAAAGGCTTCTGATCTTGCCACATCAGCGGCTTCCAGGTCAAAGATCTCTTGGGTGTCTTTTACAGCATCACTGCCTCGAAGATGTGAGACCCAGGCCAAATGGTGATTTTTTTTTTGGGGGGGGGGGGGGGGGGGGGGGGGTGGAAGACATTATGCGCAAGTCCATGGGCCAGACCAGATGACCAGGTCCATTTCCAGATTCCAAAAATAGAGACGGAATCTGCCTCATTCCCAATCTCAGGAATCAAATTCCCGTTCTGTCTGCTCCAGACACCAGATATGATGTGAGCTGTGGAACGCAGACAGCTAATCCCTCTTTCACATCAATGCCATAACTTACAAGTTCAAGGTCCTTCAGTTCACATCGAGTCGTGAGGGTGCTCACAAAGTGTGTCTAAGTTGGTTCGAGTCCCTGCAGAGGCAGGGGCTGTGTCCGAACCACACCAGGTCCTGATCTAACAGAATCAAGCACTGGGAAATTCTCCATCACAATAATCACCCGACTCGGTCATCTTCATGTGCACGAGGCTCGAGTCACATCATGTGAACTTTCTGGACATGTGTCAGTCCTCTCAATTACAGGCAGAGTCAGGATCTTTCAGGTGTCCAGACATGTTGGAATGATGGTGGTGGTCACTCCGGGACTGAGAACGTTTACACTGCACCTCCATTTAAGTGATTTCTGCTGAGACCGTTACTAGCAGACACTGTTCTCAAAAATTAAAGGACAATACAAGGTTAAACATCCAGTTCATCTTTGCAGTGCATGCAACAGTCAAGGAGACTCGGAGAGGAATGTGTGTCTTATTGCTTTTATTCAGAATCTGCAGAATTTTCAAAACAGGACAAAATCCACTCAAATGTTTCTTCCCCCACCAGAGGCTCGACTTCAGACGTTTACTTTTTTTTTTTTTTTTTAAGGTCAAGGCTGATGACGACATCATGTTGTGAAAGCTCATTAACAAGAGACAGAAGTTTAAAACCTTATTTTACAGAAAAACACAGCCACTTTCATGCTTAAAAAGAACACAAAATCCACCACCCAAAACAGTTCATCATAAACAGGAAGCTGTTCTTATTTCTCACACAGTTTTCATCCAGGGAAATTATCAAGAGAGTCAAAAATAAAATGTGCAATTAAAGAAAACACAGGACACAAATATAGAGAAAGGGAAACAAGTCGCAAAAAGACAAAATTCAAAAAGGATTTATTAAATATTAATATTAGGTGATTAATTTATGGTAAATAAATATTGGAGAGGTTCTCCATCACTAATTGTAGACTTTATGCTTTCATTATTTTATCACATCAAGATGTAAAATCGGTTGAAAAATAAAATGGGGAGAATAATACTTTGGCCCTCCACCAGATTTCCTTCAAGTGCATTTGGCCAAATGTTTTTCAAGTTTAGACACTGAAAATCTCATTCTTCTGAAGAATTAAAACTTAATTTTTATTAGTTTTTCAAGAAACGCATGGATCCTTCATGGCAGTAACAGTTTCCTGTTTCTCTGAAAGGCGAATAGTCAAGTTTATTTTATTTTTATATGCAGCATCTTGCTGTTAATTTACAGGAGACAGAAACACATGGAGACATGAACATGGTAAAGTCTGAAGATTTTTCTTTTTTAAAAGGGGGACAATATTTCTGCTCAGCTAAACTCCTGAGGATTCTCCTAAGGCTCAGTCGAGTCTCCCAGTCCTGCGGTCTGATTCTCATTTCAAGCAGCAGATTTAGAAAACTGTTGGCATCTCCATTACCAAACTTCAATCCGTTTCAGATTTCCTCACACACCTGACTGAGCAAACGGATAATGAGAAAATGAGCTGGAACATGGTTTGAGAAACTGAAGTTCAGTCGGTTCCCCTGATTGCAGTGGAGAACCTCACTTTCAGTGGTTGATGTTCAAATCCAGGTTGAAGGGGTGAAGACCAGATTACAAACTCAAGCCGGAGCGGAGTACATAAAACAACCGAGTTATCATCTACGCCAGGAGAGGAAGCTCATAAAGATCCCACGCACCTGTTTGGAGAAATTATTCAGCAGCATCAGATGCTCTTGACTTCAAGATGAAACGTATTCATGAGCAGAGAATTACAGACTGTGAACCAGAAGAGACATTTTTCTTGACGGTCCTAAACGCAATGGAATGCACTCCCAAAGGAATTCCTCCTGCAGGTTTTTAAGAATCCTGACAGTGTGGCTGAGTGAAATCAGTCATCACAGAGTTCTGCTGAGTCCAGTCCAGTCCACTGGGCATTCGAAGAATTTCTCAGTCCTTAAACAGTATCACGGTGCATGGGGATGAATTCTTCATGTTTTATCGCACCAATTAATTTATTTTTATTGCAAACAGTGTCAAAGAACTTCAGGTGAAAATGTAACGTGACTGCACAAATAAAGCAGCAAAAATAAAAATAAAAAATTACCAGGTGTCCTGAACCAGTTTTTGCTTTAACTCCAGAAAAAATGATGAATCCAATTACTGGTCAGTTAGTAAACATGAGTCATGCAACCCACCCGTGAAAATGTTCGGAGATCATTAAGCATGGTAAAAGCGTGGTCAATGGATAATAAATAACGCTCATGATTGGATGTGTGCTCTGGAAAACATTGCCAAATACAATGGACTTAAGGGTTAAATAAAATGCTGCCATTTTATATTTTAAAGACTGAATATTCACCCCGTGGTGGACGGCCAGCTCCAAAGCTAAAGGTCTGTTTCACTGGATCTCTGCACAGCTGGTGAAGGCACTACGACAGCAATGACTTTCAGTCATTAGCACTGAACCTGAACCGCTACGTTGCACAAAGGAAGGAACACACGAACCCACATATGCGTGCACACACACACACACACACACACACACACACACACACGAGACACTTGTACCACCATGCCTCCCCCCCCAAACTAAACAAAAGGTCCCCGTTTTATACCAAGACCTGATAGCTGATGACAAACAGAACGTAATCGTCTACAGAGACGGATCTGAATGAAGAAGTCTGCCAATATCACTTGAACTAGAACTACTGATAAAAAAATATCGTGATTCTGTGATGTTACAGGAAGTAGAATTTTGGAGAAAAACAAATCAATAAATAAATTCATAAAAATTAAAAAAAAAAAAAATCCACAGGTTTGGATGTAAAGAGTTTGTTCCAGAATGAATTTGGCCCAATTACATTTTCCTTGGCCTGACTGGGCAACATTAATTTAATTGAATCATTCTTTTATTATATTTAGATTGTGATAGATATTTGGGGGGTTATTCTCATAAAATATACAGACATGATGGACAACATTAACGTCTGCAGCGTGCAACTGGCGAGAAGCTGGCCGAGTTTCCAAGCACCTACCTTCAAGGAATCATTTATAAAATAATAAAACATTTCCCCCGACCACAAAGGCAAGTTTCAGAACACACGCTATCGGCGAGAAAGTTTTTAAACACTTATTTCTGAACCATTTCACAAAATATACAGGTAAATCAATCCAGTTTATCCAACATCATGATATTGGGCTTTTTAGAATGCAAAACAAAATCAAATCCAGTATTTTGTTTGTCCAAAGAAAGACTTAACAATGCTCCGAGTCACAATGTGACCTCGACTCCACAACTCGGCTCTTAAAAAAGACACCATTTTCCTTTTTTTTTTCGTTTTCACGTTAGAACAATTTATTTGCACATCTGGATGTTCTCTGTCTGGTTATAAATTTGGAGAGGTGCGTTTCAATGCACACGTCTTCTATCTGGTTCTTTTGGAGGCTGTTTGACCTTTGTAGGTCATGCAGATATTTTTATTAGAGAGGGGAGAAGGGAAGGGGGGGGGCAAAAAAAAAAAAAAAAAACCACATGACATGTTAACAATTAACTAAGGAGCTAAAACATGAGAAGCAAAACCAAAAAAGTGAACAGACACCAGCTCCATCTTGGCTGATGATTAGTGATGCGGGGAAGAGTCTAAATATGAACCATTCCATTAAAATTTAAACATTCAGTACCACATGTTCATAAAAAATGGCTTCCAAGTCAAAGACACCAGGCCTTTGCGTAAAAACATGCATTCAGTTTTAAACTCTGAAGCTCAAGATATCCAATGAGAATACTGATCAGTTCCTTAAAAAAAGGAATTCCCAAAAGTGACCAATTTATTCCATAAAAATGGCTAAAAATTATTTCTAAACAGGATGACAGCTTGGTAAACATACATCCCAAGCCAGGGAGTTCTAAAGTGCACTTCCAAAACTGAAATAAAACCCACCACTGGGACAGGAAGCTCCCTCAGATCCATCTGAACTCAAATCAGTTGGAGATCCTGTCAGTGCCGTCAATATTCCATGAAATAAAACATGGTGCCAATTTGTCCCTTGGTCTCTTGAGACCTTTGGATCCAGGCTAAAAGACGACGTTAACTCGGACAACTCTGTACTTCATCGTTCCAGTCTGAAAGCATCGATGCGAACGATGAAGTGATTTCTCACACAAAGGAGTGTAAGAAACCTGCAGCAGCACTGAACGCAATAAAGAGCAGCATATGAATCCCATCTGCTTGTAGCCCATGGCTACGGGAATAATATAAACAGCAGCACGTGATGTGGGCGTTGCCGTGTAATTCTACACGGGACTTGCTTTATTCCACAGACCCATTCAGCTGGGCCTTTCCCAGAAGTTCACGTTCACCTTTGGGTACGCTCAAATGCATGTCAACAATGATAATTCCTGAATCTGCACACGGCCAATTTAACGTGTGCAGATTGAGGACCGAGGATTGCAACCCAGGAACGATCCAAAGCCAACGATATTGGTATAAAGTTTTGAGAGGAGACCCGAAACGCTGACGGAAAGACAAGGAAATCAGTGGAAATGCCCACCAAATCCCAAATCAAAAGCATTTGCAAGTTGGACAGTGGTAGATCTTGGTTAGGAGAGGCATCCAGGTTGCACAAGCGCATGTAAAAACAAACTGGAAACCTTCAAGTCTTCAATTCTTGAGCACTTGAAAGGTGCAATCACCACTGTGAGAACAGTCCAAGTTGCCTATCCTCTGGACATTCCTTTCAATCCAACATGGAGTCTCTGAGGCAGCTATAAAGGACCAGCTTCCCCCAGGAACACGGCTGATATCCACCCTACGTTAGTTACAATCGCTAAAGCAGAGATCCTCAACATGAATCTCAAACGTAACGGTTCTTGCACAGGACAGGGGCCATTCGCAGGGAAATTTCCTCACAACTTACTTGATTAGATGGGAAACATTTATTCGGGGAACACTTGGCGCCTTTATCAGTGTCTCACGAGAGCCTTTAGACTGGAAGAGGGTAAACTATTGTTCAAGCATCACTTCATACAAGATGCACAGGAAGTAAAAAAATGCATCTTTCTCGTCTCCTGAATCAAGGACACCGAGAGGTTTGCACCCTCTCATCAGTGGTTACCTGACCAAGTCAATCCAAGCAGAAGTCCAAGAGGTCCTCTTCAATTGCATAGAAGATCATCCAGATTGGGAAGGCGATCAAGGTCATCAAAGAGGTCAGAAATACCTTCACCTTCACCCAGGCTCATGAGGTAGTCGTCAATGAGTGGTGGCGAGCCCAGGCTGACGAAGGGCGATTCAGAGTAGGGGTGCTGGTCCTCGGTTTGTTGCAGCAGGCTGGTGTAGGGCGATGTAATGGGGGAGAGGTTGGTGACAGTTACCGCTGGGCCTGAACAACTGGAGTTGCCATCTGCAGGTGAGGGGAAAAATAGAGAAGCTTGAACCAAAACACCAAGAAAAGCCCCCAGAGAGTAGAGATGCTCCTATTTAAAAAGAGTAAACCCACCTTCTAACACTTTCAAAAAAGGAGAGGAGTTTCCATTCAAACTTGAATTCTCATTCTTCACCGGACTGTCGGGGGTATTTTCATCAGGACACAAGAAGACGTCAATTGGTCCTTTTGTACTTGTGAGATGAACCTGCAAGCCCTGTAGAGGAAATGGGAGCAACAGCTATAATGAGACAAACTGGCCCTTGGATAACAAAGAAAAAAATAATTTGAAAGCATCCACTTGGTTTCAAAGTCTGAAAGATGGCAATCTACACCAAATTGACGATGACTGACCTCTTGGGGATCAGGCACCTCTAACTTGGTCTCAGATGGTGCTCGGACGACAATGACGGTCTGATCTTTCAGACTACGGTCTTGCCGGAGGTCTTGATACATTACATAAGCGAACGTAGAGGAGGTTAAAGAACCATAATGAAGGACTTGAGTAAATTCGAGCCCACAACAGTATCAGCCACATCAACACTACTCAGGTTTTTAGCTTCACAACCACCTCCTGAGGTTCCCCTGAACAAGATGAGGCAAGTTTTCCCCCCTTCACTACCCAAGCTTACCTTTTACCAAAATTACCCAATTTGCCCACCAAAACCAAGGTGACCCGTTTCCCCACTCCTGGACCAAGCCCATGTTCTCCCCATACCAAACCTACTCAAGTGTCCCCATTTTCCAAACCTATCCAAGACCAAACTAACTTCATTTCCCCGTACCAAGATGACCCAAGTTTTCCCTGACCAAGGTGATCCTCAATCCTGCTTTTCCGAGACTTCCCCAGTTTCCCCCTCATCATGACTTCGATCTTCAAAGTCTGAACAGCAAACAGACATTCACATGATCATCAAGACAAAAGCCACAAAAACTAAACACACATCTGAGAAGTAAACAGTGATCTTGTTGCACCAACATGAGGAAAGGATATTTCTGACTTTGCGCTGACTCGGTCATCTGCTTGACTTCTTGCGTGCACCTTTGGATCAACTCATCGAGTCTGCGCTCCTCCTGCACCAGCTGAGCGACTTCACTGCTCAAAGTCTGTTTCTGGGTCAGTACTCCACCAACCTCTGAAAGGTTACAGCCCCTAACAAACCACACAAGAACGGAGGCAGGGTTATCATGTTAATATGCCTTGTTTATTAGCACCATGCCCACAGAGATGTAAAGACGTGTTCAATTTTCCAATGATATATTTTTAATACACTGATGAGCAAAAACTTTGACTGCAAAAAAAATTATATGTCCCCTCACGGATGACCCAAATCAGGGCTTTTCAAAGTGTGGGGCACCCCCCCCCCAGGGGGTGCCAGAGTTCTTCGGGGGGGGGGCGCGACATGAGGAAAAATAAACCAGAATAAGTTACTATTGCGGACATTTAGCGAACTTCAGCTCGCCTTTGCCAGAGACAAAATGGATCGATTTTTAGTACCTAAAGCTACAGTGAGTGAGGAGACAGAGTCTGGGCCAAGAAAAAAAACAGACCCTCCAGGATTTCGCGATGTTGCGATTTGCAAATTCAACCAATCCCCGCGAATTCAGGGCGGTGTTGCAATTATATCCCATCACCGCAACTTTCCCGCAAATTTGACCAATCGTTGGCGTCATCTTGAGGTGATGTCGACAAACTACCTTCTGCCTTACTTCCGTGTATACGTTCAAGAGAAGCAGCATGTGCGCAGTGTTGCCAGATTGGGCGGTTTCAAGTGCATTTTGGCGGGTTTTGAACATATTTTGGGCTGGAAAACATCAGCAGTATTTGGCAACACTGTGTGCGAGTCAGTGTTTATATAGGCTTAAATTCTGTTACTGAAAGTGTGTTGTGTTTACAGTGAAGGACTGTGCGCACTTTACAGTATTTTTTTTACTTAATACAAGAAATTAATGGATGCCAACATTTTTGCCAAAATGGTATTTTATTTTCCATTGTTTAGGCAGCTTCAGCATCATACTGTGAGATTCTGTTCAAACTGTTTTTTTCTTCTTTGAAGCCTGAGCCATTTATTTTATTAGTTTATAATTATTGTTTAATTTAGTCTTCAGGAGAGACTGCCTGCACACGGTACTAGTGTTAATAGTTTTTTTTTTCTTACATGAAAGCTGAGGCATTTATATTATATTTTAAGGTAACTTCATGTTGTGCTGTGAGGTTCTCTGCACTTTAACTTTTGAACCAACAGGTGCATTTGGATAAGTAAAGCCTATTTTTCTGCATTTTTGTAGTCCTGGTAATCTTTTATACTGGTAAAGTTGTTTATAGGACCATTTCTCAGTTTCTTTGTTTTTAAATCAACAGTTTTTCAGTAATAACTTTAATATTAAACATATCACTCAATTTTAATCACAAAAAGAGAAAATCGCAACAATTCCTCAACTTTCACTTCCTCCCGCAATGTAATCGCAACAAAAACCTAAAACACCGCAACTTTCATCACTATTTTTTGGAAAACCTCCCGCAACATCAAATCCTGGGGGGACTGAAAAAAGAAGGAAGTCTGACCACGATTATTTAAAGTTTGGATTTTCATGGACTGGATCTGAAGATGCTCCACTGCCACAGTGTGTTGTCTGCCAAGAGGTGCTAGCTAACGGTGCTATGAGATGTTTAAAATGTGTAAAAAAAAAAGATGTCTTAAAAAGCACAGATGTTTAAAATGTGTAAAAGAAAAAAATGTGTACAACAACCATTTTTTAAAAATACGAATGGAACATTAAGTATAGCAACAACAAAAATTGTAGGGGGGGCGCTGTTGTTTATTTGTTCTCGAGGGGGGCGGGCTGACTCTCCCACACTTTGAAAACCCCTGACCCAAATAAAATTGAAGACTTTAGAACAATGGTGCAAGTGAAGGTCTGGGACACAGATGGAACGTTCTGATTTTTCGTTCACATTTATGGTATTTGGCCGACGCCCTTATGCAGAATAATTTACAGAAGATCCGTGAGGTTTATATCAAGAAATGCATCTTCATACAAATGACTTCAGATGATTTGACAAAAACAGCAGACATTACGTCTTTTTTAGTTATTGAAAATCCAGACTACTTGCTGGCCATTTTCATCTCTTGTTTTGATAATATTGGCCAATACTTCACACTCCCTGGCCACTTTAATAGGAACTCGTTCTTTGATTTTAAAGCTTCCTGTTCTTGGCTGCAGGAGTGGAACCCAATGTGTTCTTCTGCTGTTGCATGCTGAGATGCTTTTCTGCTCACCACGGTTGTAAAGAGTGATTATATGAGTTACTATATCCTTCCTGGCAAAAAAGCTCGACCCAATCTGTCCATTCCCCTCTGACCCTCTCTTATCAACAAGGCGTTTGTTTCCACCCACAGAACTGTCGCTCACTCACTCAGTGTTTTTTGTTTTTCGCACCATTCTGTGTAACTCTAGAGACTGTTGTGTGTGAGAACCCCAGGAGGAGATCAGCAGTTTCTGAAATACTCAAACCAAAAATACTCATCTGGCTCAAACCAACACCCATACCACAGTGAAAGGAAAGAAAGTCACACTTTGAGATCACAATTTTTCCCGTTCTGTTGTTTGAACATTGTGAACATTGACTGAAGCTCTTGATTTGTATCTGCGTGATTTGATGCATCGTGCTGCTGTCGAGGGATTGGCTGATTACAGAACTGCAGGTGGACGTAGGAGTGTTCCTAATAAAGTGGTCAGTGAGCGTTTTAGGATAGCGTGAATTTTACAGAAGTTCACCGCAACATTTAAAACATCACCATGAGGAAACTATTTTGGAACTTTAAGTTTGAATGATTGTCGGAGCAGTATGATAATTCGGAGAAATGAACTGCAGCGTGTTGGTCTTTCCGGAAGCGTTCGCCTACTGAACGAATGAACGACTCTTTTGAATGAACTGAATGAAAGGAAGATGAAGCTCATTCTCAATGGCCGTGCATACCAGTGAAGAGCATCGTTACTACTGAAAATGCCTTCAGAACTGGACCTTGGAGCAACGCAAGGAGATCACCTGGTATGATGAGGCCTGTTTTTACTTTTACATCACGTCTGGCCAGATAGACATGCAGTGTTTCCCTGGCAACGTGATGGTACCAGGATACACTGTGGGATGATGATGCTCTTGGCAATGAGCTGTTCAGAAACTCTGGGTCCAGTCATTCACGAGGACAACAATTTGACACCTCCATCGATGTAAACGTTGTGGCGGACCAGGTACACCACGTTATGGCAGCAGTACTCCGTGATGGCAGTGGCTTCTTTCAGCCGGACAACACAGCCTGCCACAAGAGTTCAAGGTGTTGCCCTGACCTCCACATTCCCCAGATCTCAATTTGATCAGAGCATTTGTGAGACGTAACAAGTTCAATCCGTGGCACCTCCATCTCACTAAGGACTTCCAGAATTTGCTGCTCATGTCTTGGTGGAATCTTGAGTCCATGGGTCAGGAGGTCAGAGCTGTTTTGGTGGCACACAGAGGACCATCGGCATATTCGGTGGGTGGTTATAATGTTTCTGCTCATCGGTGAATATCCTACATTTCTTAATATCTACAGTAGACAGTGATCCTCCTGAGATAATTACCAAGGCCACCAATTTAGCTAACTAAAAATAACAAGAATGCTCCGAGAGCACAATATCCCCCGCTGGCAACTTGGCCAGAACTCTGGTAAAATGTGACTGAATTGAACAAGATTACAATATTTCGTATTCCCGACATAAAGAATCCTGTCAAGTTTCGTGAAATTCCTCCAAAAATTGTGAAGGTGAGTACCCTTCCTGGGATGGACAGACAGATGGAAATTACAACATAATCCCCCTTCGGGCCTTTCGGCCAGCGGGGGATAAAAAAATTAATTGTTAATAAATTCACTTTGATTTTCACCACCAGATTGTGTGTTTTTAAATGGTGTCTTAACTTCCCGCAAAAGTATTTTCCTTGTTGATCTGGTTATGTTATCCAAAAGGTACTAAAGAAGGCAACTGGACTTGCTTGAAATCCTTGAAGATGTTTCACCTCTCATCCAAAAGGCTTCTTCAGTTCTAGCTGACAAAAGGGTGGACCATCCTCCGGTGGACCAAAAGCAACCTCCAGTGACCCGAACAGCCTACAGGACGGCTGAGAGAGTCACCGACTCCCCTTTAGGTTGCTTTTGGTCCACTGGAGGATACATACCTGGAACTCCCCACGAGTCAGACAGAACTGAAGAAGCAGATTTGAGGTGAACAGATGAGAGGTGAAACGTCTTCAAGAATTTCAAGCAAGTCCAGTTGCCTTCTTTAGCACCTCCAGTTTACAATGATCTGGATGACCGAGAACCTTCACAGACATATTTAGCATGTACTTTGTAGTTTCCTTTTGACTTTTATTTGGGACATCAAGTCAAAGTCCCCCTCACGCCAGAATCTGGTCTGACCAGGCAGTCTCCTGTCCCAGTACTAACCAACTCTTTCAGAAAATGATTACACATCACTTCCTTCTGCTTATTTCACTTCATGAATTCCCTCCACTTCGACACTCCAACCCGGCTCTTGGCTGGGCTCCTGGTTCCTGATTCACATCATGAATCTGACATGTTTAGACTCGTTATCCCACCATGAAACTTTCACACGCTCACACCACTAGTTAGCACGTACAAAGCTATCGCAGCAAAAGTAGGCCACGCTGCAGTATCTCAGCACGTTTTTAACCAATATTACCACAGCAAGCAATATTATTTGCTCCTCTGTATAATCACTTCCTGCTGACAGACAGGAAGTGTGGTAATCAGGCCTGTGTGCAGAGCAGCACTGTATGCAAGGTTTCAACTCAAATAGTTTGTGATTATAAATGTATTAAATGTCTGTCTGGATACTCATGAAAGGTAAATATTTAAATTTCTTGTTCACGAAATCACTTGCATCCATTCGAGATGAAGCTGAATGTGAATACGCCCCTTCACCCTGTTCTACGTACATCCACTGTATGTTGTTCTTGGATTTCTTCTTGATGAGGTGAACCCCCTCCAGGACGTTGGTGATGTCGTAGAGACGTCGCTTCTGGACGTTGAGCGCCTCGGCGGCTTGGTTCAGATCCACCACGCCGTCCGACGACTGGCCCAACAACTGCACAAACTTCTTCGTCAGGAGACCCAGAGACGTGTCGTAGCGCGTCTTCTCTGACGGAGACTTTGGAGCTGTGAGGAGTTAGGAGGAGAATTAACACAACTTTTCACCCCAAATTCGAGACACTTCCATTAACGCCAACAAAAATTCTTTACATGTTATCAGACAGCTGATTAGTCTGGATAGTAACCGTCTGCAGATTGCTCACAAAGATAAAGGCTTCTGAAAATCCTGATTCAGCTAAATGTAACGTGTTAAAATTAATAATAAATAGATCAAATTTAAGCAGTTACTGCTTAATAACACTTCAGGACTGGCTGTTCTGGAAAATAATCAACCCCCCCCCCCAAAATAATAGAGATTACTCATTTTTGGATCAGTATCAGAACTGACGAGGACCAAACATTCATACCTGATCTGAAAAGAGAAAGGGTATTGATGCGCGACTAGAATAAATGGGTAAAAAGTCCAAGGTGTTGTTTATTAAAAAAAACAATCACTTTTGGAAAACTGCTGCTGTGTCAGAGGAAAATACACTGAGGGATGTGCTGCAAGAGGAAAATAATCAACTTTGGGGTGGTAACAGTGATGTGGCTTCTGATTTCCCCCCCATAATAGCACACAACAGTATTTAACTTCAATTAAAAAAAGAACAGACTATCAATTAAGACATTAATTAAGAACAAAATGATAGTTGTCGAGCCATTCAGTACCAATCCAGATAGAATTAGGTTGGTTCTCACTTTTGTTGCCCTTTAGCACAGCCAGCGGGCCTCCATTTTGGGTCTTGGGGGTTTTTGCTACTTCCGCCGTGTACAAGTGGTCCGAGTCATCGAGAGCCAAGCGTCTCTTCGCCTGTGGATTACGTTCACAAGACAATCAGTCAAGACTGGCAGCCATATTGCTGTCACAAATCGCGCAATGCAAGATCAGCAATAAACTAAAACCAAAAGAAGACGCAAAAGCAGCAGAAGCATCGCTGGGAAAAGTTCAACGTTCCTGTCTGAGATTCAGTTTAACCTGCTTTGTGGACTCATCAGTGAAGCAGCCAAATTTTTTGCAAATATTAAGCAAATTTCCACATCACGAGTCAAGAAAACACACACACACACACACCCATCAACTATAATGAAACTGGAATCTTTGACACGGAAGCAACAAGACGACTTCAGCAGGGGAGAAAAAAAGAAATCAATCAATCATGCTGCAGAGATCATCACTGAAACAAGATGACATGGTCATCACTTTCCCCCGCCACGAGCATTTTATCAAGACCTCTTAACACTTACGCCCTTATAAGCCCATTGCTTTAATATTGATTGATGATGTCATAAGTGCTACGGCACCTTCATAAAACGCTACCCAGCTTTTTTCAGTAGGATGAGCACGCCAAGTTTCATTGATGTAGCTTATGTAGTTTCTGAGAAAACCCGTCCCGACTGAGTCGACTTCTACAAAGTCCAATCATGAAAATCAAGGGCCATAACTCTGAAAATAATACTTTCTTGTAAATGATTTTCAAACTCAATTTCGATCATGAATAGGAATATGAGCACGCAAAGTTTCGCTGATGTAGTTTCTGAGAAAACCTGTCCGGACTGAAACGGACGTACGGACGAATTCCATTCCAATACTCCGCTGCGCACTTCATGGCGGGGGATCATCATCAAATGGACACGCACCGACGAAGTCATAGATTCTGATTCTCAGATAAGGAAAAATACAGTTCATACATTCTAACATTAAGGTTATGAGAAATAAAGTCAGAGATTTTCACATTACGATTATCCAAAATCAAATAGCAGATTGTGGTTAAATATTAACATTAGTAATACGATGAGGGGAAAAAAAAAAAAAAGTCATAACCTGTGATAGTAAAATCATAAAAATTGTCAAAGATCCTGACAGAAGGATTACAAGGAACAGGCCTTCTTGAACATATGAGGATGAAGTGAGGATCTGTTGTTTCTGATACAAATATTATGAGAATAATTTACAATATTACACAGACCCGAGTGTCTTTGCGGAAAACACACCACTCGTATTTAGTTTTAATTCAAGCTCCATCTGGGGCATGGAGAACCAAAACTGGGACATAAATCTCGTGAGGAAATCGATGAATCGTTTGGATAAATTTGGGGACTTTTTGTTTGTGAATGTGGGCAACATGAGCTTACCTGCAACTCAGTGCCGTTAGCGCAGCAGTCCAGTTACCGTCTAGCTAGCGTCATTTTAACAAAGGCCAGTGCTCACGCAGTCAAGCCGAATATTATTTTCCCTGTGTAATTTACTCGTTACCTCGCCTGCTTACTCCGTTGCGGGAGAGGCATCGTGATTACAGTTCGTTACTTGCGAAAATCTGAGATTTTTGCAAGTATGTTGATTTGTCCGTTTGTTTGTTGGTACTCAAGCGTTGTCATTTCTTGACCAATCTTCACCAAAATGCATCACTCACTTGGGTCACACAAAGACATCATTAGTTTCTGGTGGGCCAAGGTCAAAGTCACCAAGGTCAAATCTTGTAAAAACACCTCACCAGCCATCAGTTCCGTTTCTTTGCGATTTTCACAAGTATCGTGCTCTGTACGACTTTTCATTTGTCTGTCTGTTTGTAGTCTAGACGGTTGCACCAACTGACTTCCAATTTTCAGGGTAGGTGGGCAATGGTCCCTAGATTACCTGATTAAATTTTGGGGGTAATTGGGTCAAGGTCACCAGAAAGGTCAACCTTCTGGTCAAAATAACATTTTCCATTGTAACTCAAAAACAGTTACTGATCAACAGATGTTTATTATTATGAGCATATAGGAACTCCAATATGGCCTTTCATTTGGCACCATGATCTTTGACCTTGAGTGACCCTGAAAGGTCAAACACAAGGTCACGGATTTTCAGAGGGCTGTAACTTGAAAACAGTTGATGGTAGACAGATATTTACCATTATCAACTTATACAAAGTGCCATATGGGCTTTCATTTGGCAGCATGATCTTTGACTTCGAGTGACCCTGAAAGGTCAAACTGAAGGTCATGGGTTTTCAAAGGGCTATAACTTTAAAATGGTTCATGGTAGCCAGATATTTACCATTATCAACATATAACAAGTCCCATATGGGCTTTCAGTTGCTGCCATGATCTTTGACCTTGAATGACTCTGAAATGTCAAACTCAAGGTCATGAATTTTCAAAGGACTGTAACCTAACAGCTGATGACTGACAAATATTACCATTATCAACATATAACAAGTGCTGCCGGGCGAGGTTCGTTTTGCTCGGCAACACTTGGTTACTTTTAAAATCAACATCGATACACAACGGAGCAACCTGGCAACCGAAACTCTCAAAATCTTCCACTTTATTTTCCACTGAAATTTTGAACATGTTCAAAAAAATTTGTGCGACAAAATTTCTCTCAAAATAGCTGCAAATGTGTCGTTGGTGTCGCAAAGCCATCGCGAACCTTTCTCAAGTCAGTTTCCGTGAGGCTTCCTGTACTTCCCTGCCTGCCGAGGGAAAGCCGGGCTGTGACGGTCTGCGACTAGTTGGAGACTCAACAATTGCGGTAAAATATGCGAATATCAATTCAGTGTGATTCCAAGTGAAAATTTTCAATAATTTGCATATTTTGTTGCAATTGTTGCGTCTCCAACTAGTCGCGGGCTGTCGCAGCCCAGTCAGATACTGGCTTAAAGTGCATATCACTGGTAAATTCAGGAGCAAGATCAATGTAATTCTCCTATTTTATATTAAACTTTGGTCAAATATCAGTCACATTTTGTGCATTTTTTTTTTACCTTGCACAATACCAGAAAAATTCAGTTGAAATCAAGCCATTTGAGGCGAATTGGTCCGCCTCTGAAAAAAATTGCCATTTGGATTTCCCAGGAAACACTGATTTTCATGACATCGCGTGCGGGACGCCTCCCTCTGAATCCTACGCCAGCGCTGGTTTGTTTATGAGAAAACGACCTGGTGGTTTTCTGCAAATTTCTTCAACGTTATCACGTAATTATTAAAATGGTTAACAGATGTATCGTAGGAGGGTGTAGCAACACCAATCTTGATGGGATTAGTACTCATCGTTTCCCAAAAGACCGGACAATGAGAGAGAAATGGGAGCGCTTGGTCTATACAGGCTGTGCACTGAAACCGCGCAAAGCTCGCGCAGCCTGCTGGCGCTTCCGCAGGTGACGTCACGAATCTGGTTCCAGACTCCCTTGGGGTTTTTCCAGACACGTTTTGTTATTTTATTTTTTTCTGCTGTAAACAGATGGCCTTGTGCAAAATTACCCTTCTGGATGAGTGACAGACTTTCATATAAAAAAAAAAGAAGAAATTGGTCCAGAATACGCACTTTAACAAAAATTCCTACATTATTATTATTTTTTTTTTGCACAAACTACTTCCTGTTGACACCTGGGTCTTGAACGGATACTAATAACAACAAATAAACGACAAAACTGAGCAGACTGTTCGGGTTAACTCTCCACACTGGAAGTTGTTGAGAAGCTCATCAGCTGTTTTCAGGCTGAAAGTGAAACTTGGGTGGAATTTGATGTCCTGCGTGCTGACGTCACACTAACCACTTCCGGTTTGTTTCCGCATTGAGCACTGTGGCAGCCGGATGTGGATCAGCTCAGAGAACCGCGGTACGATATTTCACTCTGTATCGAGCTGCTTTAGAACTAAACCCTCCCCGCCTGACAGAGAGAGAGAGAGAGATTACTGGAGTGGGGAAAATAATAAATAAAAAGTTTGACTACCCCCCGCTGACGTCACACACTGTTAATGTATTTATTTCTCAGTGCCTCCTTCCGGTTTAGCCCGAGCTCCGTTTCCATAGCGACTGAACAGACGCTAATAAACAGCGCAGTTCCAGAGGAGCCGGACTCTCTCTCTCTCTCTCTCTCTCTCCCCCCCCCGGTGTGTGTGTGTGTGTTTACCGGAGGCCGTCCCCGTGCAGCAGTGTGTCCGCTCCCGGTGGGGGTGCTGTAGAGCCCGGCGGCCGGAGACTCGGTGTGTGTGAGAGTGAGGCGCGGCGGCGGGGTGACGGTGTGAGACTCGGTGTGTGAGAGAGTGTGTGTGTGTGAGAGAGTGTGTGTGAGTCGCGGCGGCGGGGTGATGATGTGGATGTAGGTGGCGGTGTGTGTGTTCGAGCCCAGGGCCGTCAGCACCGCCTTCTCATCCAGCGGAGATCCACCAACCCCGGTGATGATGAGACTCTCCGGGGCCGAGGAGGAGATGGCTCTTCTCATCGTCTCCAGCGCGGCTCTCTCTCTCTCTCTCTGTGTGTGTGTGTGTGTGTGTGCGGCGCGTCTCTCTCCGGCTCACTTTAAACTGCGTTTTTCACACCAACGCGCTGCTTTTCTGCCATAAATCTTGGCCTTGTATGAAAGCTGAGACTCTGAGGTGTCGCTGCGGGCAGGTTCCGGGTGATATTATAGTGCTGAGGGCGCAGATGGCTCGGATTTCGGAGGCGAGTGCGCGCCGCTCGCTGCAGGAGAGAAAATGGCTCCGGAAGCTGCTGCCTCGCGCTCAGCGGCGACGCGGGTGAAGCGCGAAACTCAGATTTCCCGCGGAACACTTCAAACCCGATTTGCATGTCGTGCACGATTGGTCGCGTCGACACCAAGCCACGCCCACAACACGTTGCCACTCGCGCTGACACTGACAGCGAGGCGAAAGGGCGTGCCGTGCCGGCGCGGCAGCCCGCTGATTGGTCAGAGGCAGCACGTGTACCGTGACATCACACGAGTGATGCGGAAGAGGTTGAACCCGCTGCGGAAGCCTGAGTGTCCCTCAGTGTTCAGCCTTTCCGGGACAATCAGCACCAGGACATTTAACACTCACACACACATCTGTACAGCCGCACCGCTGCCCTCACTGCTGCCCGCACCGCTCCTTTAGAAAGAAAAGAAAGCACAACTTTATTCATCACACACTTGTACAATTTCCTCTCCGCGTTTAACCCATCTGAAGCAGTGAACACACACACACACACACACACACCCAGAGCAGTGAACACACACACACCCAGAGCAGTGAACACGCACACACCCAGAGCAGTGAACACGCACACACCCAGAGCAGTGAACACACACACAGAGCAGTGAACACACGCACACACACACATACCCAGAGCAGTGAACACACACACACACCCAGAGCAGTGAACACACACACACACATACACACACACACACACACACAGCAGTGAACACACACACACACACCCAGAGCAGTGAGGAGACACACACACACACACACACAGAGCAGTGAACACACACACACACACACACACCCAGAGCAGTGAGGAGACACACACACACAGAGCAGTGAAAACACACACACACACACACACCCAGAGCAGTGAGGAGACACACACACACAGAGCAGTGAAAACACACACACACACATACCCAGAGCAGTGAACACACACACACATACCCAGAGCAGTGAACACACACACACACATACACACACACACACACACATACACACACACACACAGCAGTGAACACACACACACACACCCAGAGCAGTGAGGAGACACACACACACACAGAGCAGTGAACACACACACACACACACCCAGAGCAGTGAGGAGACACACACACACACAGAGCAGTGAGGAGACACACACACAGAGAGCAGTGAAAACACACACACACACACACACACACACACCCAGAGCAGTGAGGAGACACACACACACAAACCCAGAGCAGTGAACACACACACCCAGAGCAGTGAGGAGACACACACACACAAACCCAGAGCAGTGAGGAGACACACACACACACACACAAACCCAGAGCAGTGAACACACACACACCCAGAGCAGTGAAAACACACACACACCCAGAGCAGTGAACACACACACACACACACACACACACACACAGAGCAGTGAACACACACACACATATACCCAGAGCAGTGAACACACACACCCAGAGCAGTGAACACACACCCAGAGCAGTGAACACACACACACACACACACACACACACACCCAGAGCAGTGAGGAGACACACACACACACACACACACACACACACACCCAGAGCAGTGAACACATACACACACCCAGAGCAGTGGGCAGCCAAAGGCGATTCTAGAGTCTGTTGTGGCCCCAAGCAAAAATTTCCAGGGGCCCTTCTGACCAGTGTTCATCACCAATATGTTATAAATAATCTGACACCAACGAAAAATGTATTAAACCCAAGTTTTTTAAATTCCAAATGTGAAAATACAATGGTAAAGAGCAATAAAAACAATAAAAAACAAAATAAATAAGCCCTCAGGCCCCGACTCTCAGGGGGCCCCAAGCAGTTGCCTGCCTTGCCTGTTCACAAGCTGCGCGTCTGTGGGCAGCCATGCTAACAGCGCCCGGAGAGCAGTTGGGAGTTCGGTGCCTCGCTTGAGGGCACCTCAGCCTAAGGCCGTCCCATATTAACCTAACCGCATGTCTTTGGACTGTGGGGGAAACCAGAGGAAACCCACACAGACACGGCGAGAACATGCAAACTCCACACAGAAAGGCCCTCACCGGCCACGGGGCTCGAACCCAGACCTTCTTGCTGTGAGGCGACAGCGCTAACCACTACACCACCGCTTACTTCTTGTAACTGTGAATTTGTTGAAAGTGTATTTCAATAAAAACACTCAGTCAGCCCACAAAACTAACTCTGAAACAGATCTGGAAAATAAGTTTCATTGGAATTTGTTTATCTTTTTAGTCAAGTATGATCTGCATCAGTATAAGGTGTCTGAGGAATGCTTGATGCAGCAAGAAACATGTCAAAACATGGCATTCTGGTGAACACTCTTGCATTGTTTGTTCAGCAGGAGTTGTATTTATGTTTATTTTCTTTAAATTATTGTTCATAGAGAGCGCTCTGACCAGCTGCATCTCTGTGCGGTGTGGAGGCTGCAGCGCCTCTGACTGGAACACTGTGAGGAGAGCGCTGAGGACAGCAGAGAAAAATCACTGGGACTTCTCTGCCCTCCATTCAGGACATTGCACCGAGGCGCTGCATGTCTCGAGCCAGAAACATCATCAGTGTCCCCTCACACCCTCACTATGGACTGTTCTGGCCTCTGGAAAGAGGTTCCGCAGCATTCGGTGCAGGATCACCAGGTTCTGTCACAGCTTTTCCCCCAGGCTCCCAGACTAATGAACTCCAAACCCAAACTCTAAACTTCTATTTATAACTTGAACATTCCAAATTCCACAGGTCACTTTATACAATTCCACTTTATAATATTTTTGCTGCTGCATAATTTAATTAAATTTAATACACTTCATATTTATTTCTGTGCTGACCCAAATTGCAACGAAATTTCATTCAGTGTCCACTTCTTGCATACTGAATGACAATAAAGGTTGTCCAAGTCAATGATGGACATGATGTCCTTGTTTTGTTGGTCTCTGGTTAAAATGGAACAAAATAAGAAAGACAGAAGTTAAAAGAATCATGTTTAGATGGGGGGCGGCACGGTGGTGTAGTGGTTAGCGCTGTCGCCTCACAGCAAGAAGGTCTGGGTTCGAGCCCCGTAGCCGGCGAGGGCCTTTCTGTGCGGAGTTTGCATGTTCTCCCCGTGTCCGCGTGGGTTTCCTCCGGGTGCTCCGGTTTCCCCCACAGTCCAAAGACATGCAGGTTAGGTTAACTGGTGACTCTAAATTGACCGTAGGTGTGAATGTGAGTGTGAATGGTTGTCTGTGTCTATGTGTCAGCCCTGTGATGACCTGGCGACTTGTCCAGGGTGAACCCCGCCTTTCGCCCGTAGTCAGCTGAGATAGGATCCAGCTCGCCTGCGACCCTGTAGAACAGGATAAAGCGGCTACAGATGATGAGATGTTTAGATGGTTATTAATTTTAGCTTTCAGTTCTACATGGATTTTTATTATTATTCTTTTTTTAATTTCTGACAATGCACTAGATATTTAGCAGATGCTCTTCCCCAGAGAACCATACAAAATACCCAGAGCAGCCTGGGGAGCAGTTGGAGGTTAGATGGCTTGCTCAAGCTGGTCCAGGGAATTAAACCAGTGACCTTTTGGTCCCAAAGCTGCTTCTCTAACCTTTAGGTCATGGCTCCCCCCCCCCAAAAAAAAAACAAACAAACAAACAAACACAGAAATAAATATACCCTCTGAAACACAGGACAAACAGAAGGCTTTCATATGGCACTAGATGTAAACTTTGTAATGACTGCAGCTGGAAGTACAAAGATTTTGTTTGACTTCAGAATAATAAATAAATCATTGTGTGTACTTTACAATGTAACACGAAATAAACCCAAATTGTTTGAAAGTAGTTTGTTAGGATTTTTAAAAATTATTTTATATCCACATATTTAATCCTGGATAGTCACAGTCTTTGTTGCTAAATGTTGAAGTCTGATGGTCAGTGTTCTCATTCCATTTCCTCGGGGTTGTGGTTATTCTCAGTAGTGAGCAGCAGAGGGCGCTCTGACAACGGGAAACCTTTCAGGAAGTAAAAACCCTGATTCTGAATCAATCATCCTGATTCTCACCATCCTGCATTACCCTCCAGTTCGGGATTATTATGGGCTGTGATCAGTTAAATGCATTGAGTTGATATAATTAATGTTTTATTTCTGTCTTTATCATGAACTACATTACCCACAATCCCTCATGGGGCTCTGGGGAACATGTGGATGTTAAAGCGTGAACTGAGTTTAATAAAAACATGAAGCAATACAGAGTCACCAAGAAAAAAACGCCTGATCCTGCGGTGTGTGCAGAGTGTGCTGATCCTGCGGTGTGTGCTGATCCTGCGGTATGTGCTGATCCTGCGGTGTGTGCTGAGTGTGCTGATCCTGCTGAGTGTGCTGATCCTGCTGAGTGTGCTGATCCTGCGGTGTGTGCTGATCCTGCGGTGTGTACTGAGTGTGCTGATCCTGCTGAGTGTGCTGAGCCTGCTGTGTGTGCTGAGTGCGCTGATCCTGCTGTGTGTGCTGATCCTGCTGAGTGTGCTGATCCTGCTGTGTGTGCTGAGTGCGCTGATTCTGCTGTGTGTGCTGATCCTGCTGAGTGTGCTGATCCTGCGGTGTGTGCTGATCCTGCGGTGTGTGCCGAGTGTGCTGATCCTGCTGTGTGTGCTGAGTGTGCTGATCCTGCTGAGTGTGCTGATCCTACGGTGTGTGCTGAGTGTGCTGATCCTGCTGAGTGTGCTGATCCTGCGGTGTGTGCTGAGTGTGCTGAGCCTGCTGTGTGTGCTGATCCTGCGGTGTGTACTGAGTGTGCTGATCCTGCTGAGTGTGCTGATCCTGCTGAGTGTGCTGAGCCTGCTGAGTGTGCTGAGTGTGCTGAGCCTGCTGAGTGTGCTGATCCTGCTGTATGTGCTGAGTGTGCTGATCCTGCTGAGTGTGCTGATCCTGCTGTATGTGCTGAGTGTGCTGATCCTGCTGAGTGTGCTGATCCTGCTGAGTGTGCTGATCCTGCGGTGTGTGCTGAATGTGCTGATCCTGCTGAGTGTGCTGATCCTGCTGTATGTGCTGATCCTGCTGAGTGTGCTGATCCTGCTGAGTGTGCTGATCCTGCTGAGTGTGCTGAGTGTGCTGATCCTGCTGTGTGTGCTGAATGTGCTGATCCTGCGGTGTGTACTGATCCCACGGTGTGTGCTGAGTGTGCTGATCCTGCGGCGTGTGCTGAGTGTGCTGATCCTGCGGTGTGTGCTGATCCTGCTGTGTGTGCTGATCCTGCGGTGTGTGCTGAGTGTGCTGATCCTGCGGTGTGTACTGATCCCACGGTGTGTGCTGAGTGTGCTGATCCTGCGGCGTGTGCTGAGTGTGCTGATCCTGCGGTGTGTGATGAGTGTGCTGATCCTGCGGTGTGTGCTGATCCTGCTGTGTGTGCTGATCCTGTGGTGTGTCCTGCGCTAATGATGTGAGCGCGTCAGAGTCACTGATTTTTCTCACAAGCAGATGTGAAGTCAGCGTGCCTAAGCTGGCTAGTGGGCGTCACCAATAGAACGGGGTGGGTGGGGCCAAGGTGATGTTGCCAGATTACATCATATTAACTCATCTGCTTTTGTTGAGTTTTATTTATTTATTTTTTAATTCATGCTTTATCTGGAAATAAAAATGTTTTAACGTCACAGTAAAATTAATAATGGCACGAATAATAATTAAAAATACATTTATATTGTTATTTCTGCATGATTAATTTCATTTTAAAATGACTGTTTCCTAAAATATTTTATACCTCAAATAAATAAAGTGAATTTGAAAATATCAGGTCCATTCAGATATTTAAACTGTCTGAACAGGAAAAAAATTATTTCAATTATTTGTAATGATTATAAAAAGACAAAGTGAATAAAACTATTTTATGACTAAATTGTCACTAATTATGATTTCACGATTCAGACAGTTTTACAGTCATTACCCTTTGAGATCATGAAGACTGCTTCAGCTCCTATGAGGACTTTAGTCCTGTCTGGCAACCCGCACAACTCGAACCTGGCAACCCGAGCGCGCGCTCGATCCGCCCCCTTCCTGCGCCGCGCCTTCCCGAACCTGCTCCAACTTCTCCAGGCTGGAGACCAAGCGAGATCATGTTCCTGCTGTGGACCTGGAGCTGAGCTTCAGGAGTTTGGTTCTTGGTGGAAGGAGCATTATTTGTGTCAGAACTCGTGCTGGTGTTGATGACACTCGGATCTCCAGCCCTCACGCGCATGAAAGGGTCTTCAGGAGTTTGAGGAGAGTCGGGATGCAGAATGGATCCCAAACCAGACATCCTGCTTCCAACTACGGGCTGCACATGGCTGAGTCCCATCAGCATGTTCCTGGGGATTCCTCTGGATCAGGTGAGAACCTTGGTGAAGTTCTCAGACTTGAAATTGTGATTGAGATGAATGAAGTTTGGTGATGAGGTTTATTCCTTTGGTTCTTGATTCATTTGGGCCAGTGCAAAAGGAATGTTTTATGGATACAAGACTAGAACTTTGCCTGTTCTCCTCCTTCCAAGGTGAACTTTATCACGTGCCAGATGTTCGGCCTCGCTGCTGCCTTCTGGTTTCGGCTGTGTCTCAGTCCTCAGCGGGTCGGTCCAGCTGTGCGTCACGGCGTCGCTAGTTTCTTGGGGTCGTTGTTCATTATATTCTGCTTTGGATGGTAAGAGCGACGCAGTGTAATTCTTTGGCAATCTGAGTGAGTGTGAAACCTGCAGGACCTGTACCATGACCCCCATCACACACTGCTGACAGGGGTTCGTTAACGACACACAGCCTGAAACCTCTTCTCGTCCTGCAGGTATTCCTCACATGTCTTCGTCCTGACGCTCATCTGTTACGTCATCCTCCACAGAGCGAGTGCACACACTGTTCACTGGTAAGAATCTCCTCTTCAGCTGGATTCTTCTCAAACACGCTGTCCGGCTGTCAGTTGTTGCTTGTAGTCCAGGACAGGAGGTGTGTGCGGATGCGCCCGATAATCTCGTTCTGCTGCGTGTTGATGCTTTTTAGAGAGAAGGAATGTAGGTGGGGTCCGGTGGTCCCCTCAAGACCCGGTTTGTCCAGAATGAGCTGAATGGAGAGAACTGTGAAACTGTTTCACCAACAAACCCCGTTCACAAGACGTTCCGTTTGTCATCGTTTTGATGGTTTGATGATGTCAACATCAAAACATGAAGAAGCATGCAGTGATAGGAAAATAAATCAACAGCAATGCAATGCCAAGTGACGTTACTGCCCTGGAGTTCCTCAGTGTTTTATTCCTGATCCATCACGTCAGTTTGCCAACGATTTAAAAGTATTTATTAAAGAATGACACCTCCTACTTTAAAAAAAAATCGATTTATAGTTACAATTAATGTTGTGGCAAGAAGTTGTGACTTGCATTATAGCAGCGATAAACAGTCATTCCCTCAACAGCTGCTTTTTTTTTTTTTAATTGTCTCCGAAAGTTAATCAGACAAAAAAATGCAGTTGAGTCAGAAAGCCAAAAGTTCCAGATTTACCTCAGACTTGAAAGGTCGCTGGTTCAATTCCCTGGACCAGCAGGACTGGCTGAAGTGCCCTTGAGCAAGGCACCTAACCCCTCCAACTGTTCCGGCAAGAGCGGTGGCATACCTTGTGTCTGAGTAGCCAAAGAAAAGCTGATGATGTGATCATCGGTTCAGGCGGTGTCCAACCAAAACGAGAAAAAAAAAAATCTGCCTGATACAAAGCGCTGATACTGGAGACTCCTTCCAGAAACGTTCAACATGCAAGACATTCTTTGCTAAAAAGACTTATTTCTGTGAAATCTGTTTATTATTAGTCTTGGATGATGATTGTCAGCCGGAAACGTCCCAATGAATGAGCAGTTACTATAGAAACGCAAAAGGTATTAGCACGAGCCCATGAGGATAAACCTGCGCTCCTGCCAGAGCTGGCGTTTTTGAAAATTCATCAACACCTTCTGGCCAATCACAATCCAGAACTCAAGAGCAGTCTGGGACCAACTCCATATTTCTTCTTGTGAAATAAAAATTGTGTAAAATAAGTCGTATTTTCCTTCACATGATCACGTCTTCCAGGATTTCTGCTGTAACTCCGCCTTCAAACTTTGGGAAGTTGAGCATACACCCTGAAGGGTTCTGTGGCTGACCCTCTGGCGGTCTTCAGGGCTTCACTGGATGATTCAGAGGTCCAAGCTTCCAAAATTCTGTCTACTTGGAACCTTTCAACAAACTCTTGTTGTGGAGTTGGACAGAGTTCCTACAGAGGCACAAACTGAAGAGGGTTTTCTCTTCGAACATGTCCAACTCTGATGCATTTGAAGATGTAGTTTTTGGCAGCATGGTGAGAAACTGTTTATCGCAGCTGTAATGCAACTGAGAACAGGAAGCAACTTTGTTTTTGTCAACACATGACATTAAACAGGACTCGAAACAGCTGAAAAGTAACGTTCATTCATAAATAATTCCAATTGTCACCAAGTTGCTGTGGTGTAGGAGGAATAAAACACTGATGGACACGCTGTAACTGGAAAATAGTCAACTTTGGGGTGGAAATAGTAACTCTGCTTCATCACACCACTCAGTATTTTACTTCCTTACACCTCACACCGAGGCCAAATAAGGTACAGATTACATGTGTGTAGCTAAACTAAAAGAGGAAAATAATTAGCATAAAATCAAAGGAAAACAAGCTCCGGTTTCGAGTTTAGTCGCGTTGAACACAGTCGCGGGACCTGCATCTTAAAATATGTGCAGTGTCATTTGACATCCCTTCGAATACCTGGAATAAAATTTTAAAGCTTGGACTTCCTTTTTATAAGATAGTGGACTCTCTTAAAATGAGGTGTTTTGTTCATAATTACATCAGATAGATGCTAAAATGACAAATGTCTAAATTATGCACAGAGCCAGCTTGCATACACTCAGCGGCCACTTTAACCCTAATCATACCGGCATATTTTGCAACCTATTCATACCGGGTGGGGTCGGTTACGACCCCAAGTTATTTTTAGCCAAATATCGTTACATTTTTTATGTGTAGACAACAAAAGCTTCATAAGAGATCAATATTCTTTATTAAACATCTTGTTAGAGATCCACAAATACTATTCTATACTATTCTATGTATATCTAGGACACCAATTTGATTCAACCAAACCTATTTTTTTCAAAAATCTGAAATTACTTTCTGACTCTGAGGATGAACAGCATTGTACTCAGTAGTCTTCCGGCGACCCTCTCTATTTGTCTCTTGGACAATCTGAATCACTAGTGGCTGGGTGATAAAAAGCTGGAAAGACTGCAGTATATCAGTACATCTTCCTTCTGGTGTGATTCCAGGGGCCTGTCTCAAAATTCGTCCCTGCGGTGGCTGGGCCTTATCCCAAACAGTTCCATCTTTACCATTTATGTGGTCTTGGTCCACAGCAGGGTTGTTGGGCTGGGCTTGGCCTTGGGGAATTGCACCATTGTCCTGGCCTTGCCCACGCCCCCTGCCACGACCTCTGCCATGGCCTCTTCCCCTTCCTTGATTTATTTCAGCCTCTCTGTTGTCAGGGCGTTGTTGATTTCCATGGTGTTCAACCTCTGGATCATTATCACTGGCACTCTCAGTGTCACCCCTGTCTGATGCTTCAGATATGTGGTCTGCTTCTTCCTCAGAGTCAGATTCATTTGGTTCACTCTCATCTGTGGTACTGTCCTGCTCTAAGAGTCTTTGAATCTCTTCTCTTCTCAAGTATCTCACTACTCTTGGTCTACCTGCCATATTTCAATCTGAAAAGACAAAATTGAGTAAAATACACCGAATAAAAAACAAGTACTATATGGCTAGTGAAAAATGAGTGGGGTCATTTACGACCCCAATGGTTTTTGGTCCGATAAAAAGCAGGCATCGAGGGCACAAAGAATCCAGATGCGTATCCTGTAACCTGCAAAAAATGTGACAAATTCATGAAATTTCATGAAAAATTAACGCATATTAAATTTTTTATCCTAAAAAATAGACGTCCGGGGTCGGAAACGACCCCACCCGGTATGATTAGGGTTAATAGGAACGTGTTGTTGATTGTAAGATCCCTGTTCTTGGCTGCAGGAGTGGAACCCAATGTGTTCTTCTGCTGTTGCATGCTGAGATGCTTTTCTGCTCACCACAGTTGTAAAGAGTGATTATATGAGTTACTATATCCTTCCTGACAAAAAAGCTCGAACCCATCTGACCCTCTCTTATCAACAAGGCGTTTGTTTCCACCCACAGAACTGTCGCTCACTCACTCAGTGTTTTTTGTTTTCTGCACCATTCTGTGTAAACTCTAGAGACTGTTGTGTGTGAAAACCCCAGGAGATCAGCAGCTTCTGAAATACTCAAACCAGTCCATCTGGATCAAACCAACACCCAGACCACAGTGAAAGAAAGTCATACAAAAATTGAGATCACAATTTTTCCCATTCTGATGTTTGAATATCGTGAACATTCACTGAAGCTCTTGATTTGTCTCTGCGTGATTTGATGCGTCGTGCTGCTGCTGAGGGATCGGCTGATTTAGAGAACTGCAGAAAATAGCAGGTGGATGGGTGTTCCGAATAAAGTGGCCATGAGTGTAATATTTCACTTTGTGCTATTAAGATGCTTAACAAAGTGACTTCTGTTTGATTTATCATCAGAATACTCGATATATGTACATAGACATTAAACTACTTGTAGCCCAACTGTACAAATATCAGCATTCCTGTCCATGAAGAACCCAATCCAGTAAGTTAGGTTAGCTTTATTTATTCTTTGTTAATGCCAAGTCTCTGCTAACAAGTTTCATATTTTGGTTCAGGTACTCGATGATCGTGGCGATGGGCTACCTCACGGTGTGCCAGATCAGCAGGGTCTTCATCTTCAACTACGGTATCCTGGCCACGGACTTCTCAGGGTGGGTCTCAAAAAGGTGGCGCCATCATCTTTTTTTCCCCACAAACTGGTGGTGAATGGACGTACAGCTAAAACCATTCAGCCCGTCACTGCACGAAGAAAAGATGAATTGCACGGAAGGAGAAAAGAAATCTGAAGTGAGAAGCTAGCAGTAGCAGTAAACATTTACAAATATGACTTTTGATAAATCCTTTGAAAAATGTTGTCATGTTAGCCAAATAGCTTTCGCAGTGGTAACTCCTTTTTTTTTCCCCCTGACTTTAAATATCTAATTCTGTCAGTTTAACTCGTGTTAAATACTGTAGCTAGCAGCAGCAGTACAGGTTTACAAACAGTTTTTAAAAACTTAAGTTTTGTGGGAAATACGGTCACGTTTGCTTTTGTTAACTGGCTCGTGGTAAATTTAAAGATTTACTTTAAAATCCTTTCGGAAATCCTTTTGTACTCGCCCACGAGCATCAGCGTTGAGTAAAATAAATATATATATTTTTTCTCTCATATGTTTTCAATATCTTCTCAGAAATCCTTTCAGGGTAGCTTATGTTTGCTAGCTGGCTCGCGGTAGCTGTACAGATGGACAGTTAGGACTTAAAATCCTCTCAGAAATCCTGAGCAGTGAGCTGACTAGCTTGAGCAGTAAGATTTATAAATTTGTGGTTATACAATTTAATATCCTCTCAGAAATCCTGTCAGTTTAGCTTATGTTAGCTAACTATCTAGCTAGCTCGTGGTTAAGATTTACAAACTTGACTGACGGTGAGAAATCCTCAGGTTAGCTTCTGTTATGCACCTGGCTAGCAGGAACAGTGAAGTCAACGCCAGTGAATCTTACTGATAAATCCTCTCAGGTTCTGTTAATTTTGCTCCTGTTAGCTCGCCAACAAGCATTATCAGTCATAATTACTGTATGAATATTAGTTAGCTCGTGAGCTAGCTGGTTGTTGTCAGCATGAGGACTATATCAGTTATACATTAGATTTCAATGTAACATTTGTTACGTGTCGGTCCTGGGATCGAGATGCTGAACCTCTTCTGCTCCTCGGACCTGCCTGATCCATCCTGGTGCCCTGTGTCTGGTTGGAGTCTCATCGCATCGCTCGTGTGGAGGACGGCCCCATGTGGACAGTTGGGGGTCGCGCCTGGAGGACGCTCTGGACTCTGGAGGTGGTGCTTTTGTGGCTGGGGACTGCAGTTGACTTGCTGACTTTAGGACTGCAGTTGTCATGAACGGTTTTGCGCTCTGGTTTCCGTCGGTGGGGGGTTTATAACATCAACGAAGCTGACTTTATGTTGGCACTGTTAATGTTATAGTCATGCTGTCTGTTGTTGCCCAAATGAGGATGGGTTCCCTTTTGAGTCTGGTTCCTCTCGAGGTTTCTTCCTCATGTTGTCTGAGGGAGTTTTTCCTTGCCACCATCGCCACAGGCTTCATCATTGGGGATAGATTAGGGATAAAATTAGCTCATGTTTTAAGTCGTTCAAATTCTGTAAAGCTGCTTTGCAACAACGTGTATTGTGAAAAGCGCAATAAAAATAAACTTGACTTTCATACGATTTCAGATATTTGGCTAGTGGAACTAATGAGCTCGCTGGCAAACTTTTTATCAGAAATCCTCTCAGGTTAGCTCATGTTAGCTTGCGAGAAGTAGCAATAAGGATTTACCTGAAATAACAAAGATCCTTTCAGAAATCCTGTCTTTTTTTTTTTTTCGGTTGCTAACTAGTGATCATTTGCAAATATGACTGATCGATCCTCTCAGAAACCTTGTCTGTTTATTTCACAGCTAATGCTAGCACTGAAAATTCTCAGCTCTCACATGTCTCATCAGGTTAAATAAATGTTAGCTCTCTCGCATTATCAATACCGATGATGAAAATGACTTCCTAGAAATTCTGCCACTTTTGTTTGGATGCGCTACAGGACCATTATAAATTTGACTCAAATCTCAGAAATCCTGTCAGGTTAGCACGTTAGTTAGCTCACTGGCGTTAGCAGCGAATAAAGGAACATCTATGAAACGTGAGGTAAAATTCCTGTCAGGTTAGTCCACGCGAGCTCGACTGCTGACGAGATCTGTAAAAATGTATTTACATGCATATTTATGCAAATGAAATGCATACATATTTATGCAAATGAACTTTTAATTCCAAGACGCATACTTTTTAAAGATGGAATGTCTTGATAAAATCATAAAACCTTGATACAATGTTGAAACTCAACACGTACGCCCATGTCTTGAGCCAGTGTGTCACGATTGCAATATCACGATAATTTTTTTTGTCCATCATCACCGTTTACGATATTGAATTTAAAAGTTAAATTTTAGTCTATGATTAAAAAAACTCATCAAGGGATTAATTTAACCTTTCAACTTTATATTAAGATGTCCACAACAACAGAATCATGGTTGTAGAATATTGTGATGTATCTTAGAACTGATTATTGGGACATGTGAACTTTGGATGTACGTTTTCATGGAAACTCTGTCGAAGAATCAGAGCATGTTCTGACACGTATGTACACACTTGCTTTATGTACACACGCGCACATATTGAGAAAAAAAGACTGTTACTCACCTCAGCCACACCTCGTGCCTGGATTTTGGTCCTTATCTGCTAATCTTGTTAGTTCTCTTTTGCTGCAAGGTTAGGCCACACCCTTAAGCCAACAAAGGTGTGAGGTAATGCCAAGAAAGGCGGGTCAACTGTCCTTGCCGTGCGAGTTTGGTTCAGAAATCCCATTCTCATTGTTGAGTACAAGTGCTGTCCAAGACCTGTATTTATACTTCTTCACCTGGCTGATCATGTCTGATAACAGCTCTTAAAGGAACAGTATGTATATTTGCATCTGCAGAATTCCAGCCATGACCCTCACCTGGGTCTGATACTGATGCGGAATGACACCAGTGTTTACACACCATTAACCAGTTAACTTGGTGAATGTTCATGATGAACAAAATCCGGGTTGTCACGGTGATGGGTTTGATGAATCCGTGAGACACCGATACTGAAATTCCCATCATGTGAATTAGTTTACTGTTTAACCAGCTGTCTAAGTTTGAGCTCATCTTGGCGTGTAACAGGAGCACACAGGGATGTTTTTTCTCATTTGCATATTCATAGATTCTAGAATTTTTAGAAGGGTCAGAAAACCTAAAGTTCCCAATTTGGCTGTTACAAAGTGCTGACACTGGAGACTCCTTCCATAAATGTTAAATAACCACATTTCTCCTTCCTGAAAACTTGTGGAGCGTCCGCCGTACGAGTCCCTCTGAATGAGCGGTTACAATGGAAACGATAACGTATTCGAACCAGCGCATTCATATAAACCTGTAATATGCAGCTGCACTACTCTGAGAGCTGCTGTTATAGAGAATTAATCAGCACCTTCTGACCAATCATAAAAAGCAACTAATGTAGTCTTTTTTGAAAGATGGTGGAACACGAGCACCAGCATATCTTCTTGATTTTACGAGCAAGATGATAAATCTCGAGGATGATGTTTGAGAACGTTGCAACTTGAGAGGTCAGCTCAGGAGTTTCACCCGAACACCTCGTACCCTGAACAGTCAGAGTTTTATCAGCTCCATGAACCCTGTGCACCTCCACCAGGTTGAGGAGAACAGTGACGCCAAAGTGGTGCTGCTTCTCCATCAAGCTGTTTGACTCAAACCAGAAATAAAATGTTCAATGTTGGGTGTAAAACATTCGCAAACTGTTTGAGGCCATGAAATCGGTTTGCATTGGTAATGACTCGGCGTTATTTCCCAACGAATACACATTTGAATTCTTGATAACGACTCTTACTTTCATCTCCAAATGAAAAGGTCTGTTTGACACATGCACTGAAGTCAGAGTTCCGAGTGTTTCCACAAGAAAGTAGTTGTTTGAAATATCCACAATGAGGTAATTCGTCCAAAAATATGTTCGGTGTCCGATGTTTGCATCTTTAGTTTTGCCCTGGAGCTCTGAGGTGAATGTAGCTCTATCTCGGTGAAGAAAACAATCATCTGGATACATGGATTAAAATTCACCATGAAGCTCAACACAGGAACAGAATCCCTTTTTTTTTTTTTTTTCCTCCACAGCTTGGTATTACACTATGCCGCCCAACAAACAGGAAGTGAAGTGAAGTGGATGGTCATGGAGTTCCACTTGTTTCTATGAACAAGAAAATCTTTTTTTTTTTATTCCCTCCGCCAACTTTGTTGGAGGAGGCTATATTTGTCTTTGTGTGTTTGTCTTTTCCCAACATCATTCATGAAGTCGTGGACAGATGTTGAAGAAATTTTGAGGAAAGTTGGGCCAAGGAACAATTAATTGAGATTTTGATACAAATCCAAATATGTATGTGGATCCAGGATTTTTGTGACTGCTCCCAACGTAACTCAAAAAGTAGTGAACGGATTTGGATAGAATTTGGTAGACAGCTTTAGTATTCTCCTCCGTTCAAGTGATTTTGATTTTGATGTTCATGATACGTGGCTTGGCCGAGGTACGCGCTCTACTTTACCGAGTGCCGTTCTGGAGTTGATCCATGATGTTTCGATAGAGGTCTCATCTCATTATCTGTAGCCGCTTTATCCTGTTCTACAGGGTCGCAGGCAAGCTGGAGCCTATCCCAGCTGACTACGGGCGAAAGGCGGGGTACACCCTGGACAAGTCGCCAGGTCATCACAGGGCTGCACATAGACACAGACAACCATTCACACTCACATTCACACCTACGCTCAATTTAGAGTCACCAGTTAACCTAACCTGCATGTCTTTGGACTGTGGGGGAAACCGGAGCACCCGGAGGAAACCCACGCGGACACGGGGAGAACATGCAAACTCTGCACAGAAAGACCCTCGCCGGCTCCGGGGCTCGAACCCGGACCTTCTTGCTGTGAGGCGACAGCGATAACCACAACACCACCGTGCTGCCTTCGATAGAGGTATATTAAAAATTTGGGTTTGTGTTAATGGAAGAGATTTCAGGAGGTGGAAACTTCCATTCTCTCTCGACTAACAGAAAACAGATTTTAAAAATCATTGACCTGGTGAAGTTCTCTGGAAGGAGACATTGAATAAACATTCATGGCGCGACTCTCCAGTTTAACAGGCCAGGGTAAAGCCGTAAACAAGTTTTCAGACATGCTCAGAAGAGGAATCTGAGTCAGATTATATTAAATTTATTTATTTGCCAGCATTCAGATCTCTGACATTCTCGCAGATAAAAATCTTCGTGTAGCTTTCCATTGTTGACGCATCTTCTTTCCCTTTACCTATTAATTCTGTGACTTTTTTTTTTTTTTAAATACAGCCCTAAAAAATACCCTGATGACATGCTGTGATCACACCAGTGATTTCCTTACTTTCCGACAGGAAGTGGCCACACCCACCCAAGCACGCACTTGTCATATGTTAAAGTTCTGACACGCCATGTGATTAAAACACCCAGTTCTCCTTTCCACATTTTAGCAAGTTATTTTACTCCAAATGTTCATTTTTTCTTTCCCTCCCCAGGCCGCTGATGATGTTGGTGCAGAAGATCACCACTCTGGCCTTTCAGCTTCATGATGGTAAGATTCCCTCCACAATGCTGGAGGTGTGATGAAACATCACAAAAATGCGACACTATCAACAAGAAGAAAAGAATTTGATTCCCCAAAGGTGTGTTTTTGTCCGTTTCTGCTCAAGGCTTAAAACATCATTGTGATTGAGTCACAGCTCCTGTGATCTCTGTAGATCAGAGTTTACTTCCTGAGTAGCACCGTGAAACAAACTAAAACACAAACCAGCATTCTAGAGAAGAGAAAAGCCCTCAGTCTCAATCTATGAATTCGCTTTTACTAGCATGAAGACAAACCATCCTTTCGTGAATGACGATAAACTGGCTAGCCACAAATTAGCATAAGTTGAATTAGCTTTATGATAAACGGACGAATGAATGAACTAGCGTTATCGTAAACTATATCGTCCTGTCACATCATGGTAAACTAGTATTATAGTGCGGCATTATATCTAATCTATAAATTAGCATGATTAGGCTAACTGACAAGTCACTGCAGTGATTCTGGTCAACAGCTAATCTATAAATTAGCATGATGGCAAACAGGCTAATGTTGCAAGCTAGCATTACAGTAAAGAGGTTTTAAAGTACAAACAAACTCGCGTGATAAATCAACAGATTACTGTATAAACGAGTGTTATAATAAACATCCAAACACACACTGGCGTGAGAGTAAACGGGCGAATGTACAGATTAACTAGCATCAAAAGGCTAACCACAAACTAGCATTAAACGCATTGAGTTTAGTTTTTACTGCTCAGTTACTAAATTGAATTTTTTTGTGTGTGTTTTATTTTCAGGAAAGTTTAGAAAGCAGGAGGAGCTCACTGTGGAACAGAGACGGCTAGCTGTAGCGTATGTACACACACACACACACACACACACACAACTGTGCAAAAGTCTTCGGCCCCCTATTTTTTTTCATCCAAACTTTGTTATAGATTTCTATTTTATGTTTTTTACATTATCGAGTCAGCACAAAAACATTTTAGAGTCCAAATGTTTGTTTTCCAGCAAAAAATTAAATGTTACTCAAAAAAATTGTTTGTATCTGAGCAGTATATTCCATCAGAGAGCACTTTTCAGATGAAACAAGAAAATATAATGAAGGCTGCTGGGTTTTGGTGTGAAATGAAGAAGCGAGTGTGACAGTCAGTGTCCAGAAGAACCGTGGCTGGTTCTGTAAGACGCTCAGGAAAACCTACAGATCATTTCCACATAAAACTGACCTCACTGGACCTCAGACGACTACACTTGATTATTTTTTTTTAAAACAAAGGTTCGTTTCAGACCAAATATTGACTTTAATTTATTATGACTTACTGATTTCTGTTTGTAGTATTTTTTTTAGTTGAAATATTTAATTTCATCTTTTTTTTTCTTTTTTAAGCCATTTTTGGTCGACAGCATTTCTTTACATGTGCCGAAGACTTTTGTACAGTATTGTGTACATGGTCTACATTCTGATTTTTTTTCCAAATGTAATCACAGTGACATGAATAAATGCATATTATCTATTTCCAAATAATAGAATTATTCCTTTATTATTGGAATATTAATTGCGCCATAATTCTTCAATACCTAAAGGCTAAATCTCACTGTATTTTATCGTGTTGTATTTCGTTCACTTTGCAGAATCTACAATGCAGTTATGTTGCACGCTATGTAGTGAGCGTGTGCGGTGAACAGGACATCATGTAGAATTCTGCTTTCTTGTGAACTGTTCCTGAGTTTAAAATCGATTTTTATGGAGATTAGAAATATAAAAAGTCAAGCTGCACGTATTATCAAACAGGAAGACATTATTTGTCTGAAATAATGAATCGAAAAAGATTTTGGATAAAATTGCAGTAGTGATGTGATAATCTTTTGCTTTTTTGTGAGATGAACACACACACACACACTGTTAACAGCACTACTGTTCATGTTCATTACAGTGTGAATAAATTTACACACTACATCTTGTCCATAATTAAAATTCCTAATTACTGAGCTGAAGTCATGAAGTTTAACTGCTTGGTCGGGTTACAGCGTGTTTCATCTTAAACAGCCTTGTCTTCTTTTCGACTGTAATTTTTGTTTTCCTCCATCGTCCCTAAACCAGTCTGTCCTCATGCATTTGGCTTTCAGTGCACCCGTGACGCAGAGCTGCTCTGTAATGAGCTCCAGATTAAACACTTGATGAAAAATAGTAGAGAAAATATGTGAAAACAACCCGCATGATTACTGAAGTGTCAAAAAATATGTTTTACGAGAGATACTCAGAGAGCCTAAGTTTCTGACAAATCTCTGCACAATAAATTTAGATTGTTTGTTATACAATACACTGAATACAGTTTTACCCAAAAGCGATGGATGACTTATTTTACATGCGTCTCACATCACGTTATTCTGGGGGAAAAAAAATGCAACCGGTTTCTTGAAGCTGAGAGCAGTTTTTGGTCCTGTATTTATTTTTAAAGAATGAGGGTGCCAATATTTTATATTCCCTTTGAGGAAAACTGTTGGTTACGTTGGTGGGAAGTTTAATAACTGTGGACGTGTAATGTTCATGTTATTCAATCATTTCACACCCTGTTTTCTGGGAAGGGTGCCATTAATTATGAAATGGAGTCAGAGGTCAGGGTTGGGTCAGTGTGACGGTGTAAAGTGAGTTCAGATGTGGACTAGTCCATGTTAAAATGTGCAAGAGATGAGCATTTATGAAGGGTGTGTTGGTGAGAGTTCTGGGAGAATGTTCTGGACTCGACAACGTTTCCGTTAAATCCTGAGCTTATTCCCGAGAGTGAGAGAGTGTGCAGAGGAAGGGAGCGCGTCCTGATGACTTGAGTGCACTTGAAGGGTGTGTGCGAGAGAGAGAGAGAGAGAGCGCAAGGATGAAATGACAGGAGTGCAAAAAAAAAAAAAGGTGTAGGCAAAATTCCAAGAAGCAAAGAAAAGCCAGTGAGTGTCGCACATTCCTCACACATACGTCACTGTTTCAGAGAGCAGCTCTGGTTCAGCTTCATCTGCTGCCACGCCTCTCTTCTGTCAACAGTGTCATTCAATCTGTGAACTCGCATTCCGAAAGACAAACACTGAAGTAAGCTTGTGAAAATATGAACAAGCCTCATACTCAACAGGCTAAAAAAAAATCCTCAAGCATTATCGTAAACGCGCTAAAATACTATTTTATCATAAATACACTCACTGTCCACTTTCATCTGAACGTGTTGTTGGTTCTAAGATCCCTGTTCTTGGCTGCAGGAGTGGAACCCAATGTGTTCTTCTGCTGTTGCATGCTGAGATGCTTTTCTGCTCACCACGGTTGTAAAGAGTGATGATATGAGTTACTATATCCTTCCTGGCAGTAAAGCTCGAACCACCTCGAATCTGTCCGTTTCCCTCTGACCCTCTCTTATCAGTGTTTGTTTCCACCCGCAGAACTGTCGCTCACTCACTCACTCACTCACTCACTCAATGGTTGTTTTTCGCCCCATCCTGTGTAAACTCTAGAGACTGTTGTGTGTGAAAACCCCAGGAGGAGATCAGCAGCTTCTGAAATAGTCAAACCAAAAATACTCATCTGGCTCAAACCGACACCCATACCACAGTGAACGAAAGAGTCTCACACTTCACTGTGAGATCACGATTTTTCCCGTTCTCATGTTTGAACATAGGGCGGCACGGTGGTGTAGTGGTTAGCACTGTCGCCTCACAGCAAGAAGGTCTGGGTTCGAGCCCCGGGGCCGGCGAGGGCCTTTCTGTGTGGAGTTTGCATGTTCTCCCCGTGTCCGCGTGGGTTTCCTCCGGGTGCTCCGGTTTCCCCCACAGTCCAAAGACATGCAGGTTAGGTTAACTGGTGACTCTAAATTGAGCGTAGGTGTGAATGTGAGTGTGAATGGTTGTCTGTGTCTATGTGTCAGCCCTGTGATGACCTGGCGACTTGTCCAGGGTGAACCCCGCCTTTCGCCCGTAGTCAGCTGGGATAGGCTCCAGCTCGCCTGTGACCCTGTAGAAGGATAAAGCGGCTAGAGATAATGAGATGAGATGTTTGAACATTAACTGAAGCTCTTGATTTGTATCTGCGTGATTTGATGCATCGTGCCGCTGTCGAGCGATCGGCTGATTACAGAACTGCACAAAACAGCAGGTGGACGTAGGGGTGTTCCTAATAAAGTGGCCAGTGAGTAAGCTAAAACATGCATTATGGTAAGCAGGCTAAACTAGTAATATAGTAAACATGCTAACAGAGAAACCAGGATTCAAGTGTGCACGCTGAAACATTAACGTACTCAAATGCAGAGTAAACGAATTGCCTGGGCTAATCTGATTAACTGCAACGCCACTGAAAATGATCGAATTTTCACGTTCGCTTTGATCTTAAAACAAGCACAGCGAATGCTGTTTGCATGAAAAGTCGTATTTTCGCCTGCTCTTGCTAAAACCGTCAGCCGTGAGTGCATATCGTTCATGTTTGTGTGGAAAAGTGCTGCTGTCAGGGTCAGGTTTAGCCTGTTAGCGCTAACCTGATTAGCCTGATGAAGTTAAGCTTATGAGATTTAGCCTGTTTTTATGCGACAGCACCCAGCCGTCTCTGCTGGAGTACCTGAGCTACACCCTGAACTTCATGAGCATCCTGGTGGGGCCGTGCAGCAACTACAGCGACTACACCGAGTTCATCAAAGGACACCACGTCCACAACAAACTCGCACACAAACTGCAGCACAACGGCTACGACGCACAAGCAGAACCCTCGCCTGTGGTGAGAGACAAAGACTCATTCACACACACACACACACACACACACACACACACACACACACACAGAGCAGTTTATGCTAGCATGTGGGTGTTCACATAAACCAGGGGCCAATTAGCATCAAGTAGAAATGTTAGCAAGTCGAAAAAGCCGTGTGTGTTCAGTCTTCCTCCACACACCCATTTACGGGTTCTACAATACTGGAGACAGAATTTATTTTTCATTGTCTTATTTCATTGCCCTTTTTTTTTTTTTTTTAAGCAAAACAATTTCATATTTAACGTTAGTACAAAAGGTGGAGAAATAATATTGGAGTTTGCATACTTAAATTTTTTTAAATAAATATGAAATATATTTATGAAGAAAAATGTAGATTATAAAAAAGTGTGAAATTGTTTGGTGGATAAAACCTTTTAAGTGATTTGAAGAAAAAAAAAGAAAAAATGCAGGAGGCAAAATTTTCTGCTCATGGAATTGCCGTTTCAGATTTAATGAAAAAATTCTAATTCATTAGAAAAGTGTAGAAATGGGTTGAATCTACTTCTAAAATATTTTTAACCAAATCTCAAGTTTCTTTTCAAAAATTGTTCGGCGGTGGATTAAAAAAAATTTCAGTGAAAAAAAAAAATGTTTAAATTGAAGACGGAGGCGAATAACGGCAAAGCTGAAATTAAAGGTGTGTAGAAATGTTAAATAAAATTATAAATAATAAAGAAGAAGAAAAAATTATCTGCTCATGAATTCAGTGTACTGAATGTTAATATAGGATCAAAATACTATAAAAAAAAAGGTTCTATCTAACTATCTTGGAAAAAAGCAAAAATAAAATGATTGTAACTCAACAAATTTAAAATAAATCTTAAGATTAAATGAATAAAATTGACTGAAATACAAAGAAAAAAAGTTCGAGATCACAAAAATTTTCCAGCAGTACATTTAAAAAAAAAAAAGAGAGAGAAATGGAAAAGAAATGAAGCTTTCTGCAGATTCAATAAAATCCTTACACTTGGTACAGATGTTTAGAAAAGATGCTCAATTTGATTATAATTATTTTATGATGGAGAAATTTTACATACAGCCTGTATATTATTGAATAAATGAGTATTTCTCCCCCCCCCCCATGATGCAACTAGCTGTAAATTATTTATTTTATTTTTTTCCCTCTCCAAAATGACAGACCATGATCCAGCCCAGTGCATTGTGGGTGCTGTGATTGCGTTCATGTGTACGATGACCCGGATGCGTGTTCCTCCCTTCACAGCAAACCGTGTGTCAGAAGCTGATGGTGTGTGTCGGCTGCCTCTTCTGGTTCTTCGTCATCACCAGAAGGTTCCCGATCGGCTACAACGTGGACCCGCGGTTCATCGGCGAGGCCTCGTTCCTCAGCAGACTAGCTTACGCTTTCGTCTCCGTCCAGGCGGCTCGGCCCAAGTTTTACTTTGCGTGGACTCTGGGTGAGTTGGACTCTGTGATGGCTCTGATCATGTGCTCATTAATGCGAACTCTGAGTGGGTGTTAGCGCATTGGCGCGACAGCGTGTTTTCATGGGGCTTTTATAAGAACACAATGTAAGTGTCTGTAGGCGTGACGTCGCTGCACAATGTGGCTGCTTGTTTGGTGTGTGTTGGGCTTCTCAATGCCGTCTGTGTGTGCGCTGAGTGTCTGAGATGTTCCTCTGTTCAGCTGATGCAGTCCATAACGCAGCGGGATACGGAATCAGCGGATTGGACAAGAATGGCCGTGTGTCCTGGGACCTCATCTCCAACATCCACATCTGGGAAATTGAGGCAAGTTTATTTATTCTTTAAAAAAAAAAAACACCAAGGTCACTCTGAAGCAGGTCTACAGCACCCACAATATCAAATACTGGACACTAAATTATTATTAGTATAAATCAATCTACAGGAAATAGAAATGTCAGTGTGTCTTTAAATCCAGATATGGAAATGGGCTCTGCTATGAGTGGGTGTGGCTTCAAGGCCGTATTTCGGAATGCAGGCTTGTCTTTGAGGGCCCATATGGACACAATTTCCACTTCCATGGGGGGCGTCGTGGCTCAGGTGGCTATGGCGCCATACCATAAATCCGGGGACCTGGGTTCGATTCCGACCTGAGGTCATTTCCCGATCCCTCCCCGTCTCTCTCTCCCGCTCATTTCCTGTCCTGTCTCTACACTGTCCTATCCAATAAAGGTGAAAAAAGCCCCCCCCCCAAAAAAAAATAATAATTTCCACTTCCATCAGTGCATTTATAAATTCATAATGGGTATGTCACAAGGACACGCCCATTTGCCCGAATGACACGCCCATCATGAAATTCAAATAGCTGTTTTGAAGAACTGTTATTTTTATGTTCATAGCTCATTCTCATATTTAAATTTAGCTCCCGAGCATTAGGCAACATCTGGAGCTTGCGAGTAAGAGTTAGCTTGCTAGCTAAATGTAATTCGAGATCGACTTCTGGAGATCTGTGAAGTAAAAATGCGGCTAGACCTTTTAATTCTTTAGCTTCTGTCCCGTCTACAGGGAGGACAAATCTAGCTCACACGCCGACACTAACGAGCACGAATTCTAGCGTTGGCCAGTTAGCAGCAGAAGGTGTGATTAAAGTGTAATTTTACTTCCAGAAACTATTTTCTTTGCCATTTACTTCACACATCTGAGGTAAATGTTGATTTTCCGGATGGTTCGGTCTCATTTCCACTGTTATTTTTGCTTTACGTTGCCTGTCTAAAAGACTTCGAGCTAGCTAAACAGTTAGCCTCAATAATTCGCTAGCTCATGCTCACTGGATGCATTTCATCATCACCTCGCAACCGCGTTCTTTCACTTTGAAACTCTGGTGTATGTTAGATTGATGCTAAGTGTCATTTATAATGTAATTTTTAATTCATCAGAATTTTTTCCTCACGAATTTACCAACACGTCTGAGGTAAACGTTGATGTTCCGGATAGTTCCCTTCCATTTCCACCATCACGCTGTGTGTGAGAAAGATTTTAAGGCTAAGTCCTAGCTAGCAACATCCTTCTCGTATCAGGGGAGCGTGGCAGCAGGCTTCTGCCACAAGAAAAAAAACCCGCTAATGCTAACTAGAAGGCTACATCCATCCATTCTGATCGTGTACAGGACGTGTCTCTGTTTGTGAATCCGAGCATGCTAAAGCAGTGACGCATGACAAAGCTGAAGTGCTGAATTTCATGGAAATTGTGGAAGTAGTTCTTTATTTCGTTGAAGGTTTTTCGCTCACAGAGAAATCCGCTCTTATCAGGTTCTGCAAGACAGACTGTCAGAGGACCCTTAAGGGGTTTAGATTTCACCTTTTTTTTCATAATCTTGAATAAATGGTCAGACAATCTTTGTCATTTTTGTTCCTTTTTAATTAAATATTGGTATTTAAAGATCACATCACGATTCAAATCGAACTCTACCCAATAAATAATCAGTGTTTTACCTGCTTGGTGGGAGTACGTTAATGTTTTCCTGATTCTAAATGTACGATTTTATTCCCCCCCAAACAGACAGCGACCAGCTTCAAATCGTTCATTGACAACTGGAACATTCAGACAGGGGCGTGGCTCAAGTGGTACAAACTAGTCTTATTATTCTTATTATTATTACTACAACTACAATTAGTACTCGGATTATGATTAATGACATTTTAATCCTGTGTGTAGCGTGTGTTACGACCGTGTACCGTATTTCCAGACGCCATTGACGTTTGTGCTTTCGGCGCTGTGGCATGGAGTTTACCCTGGATATTACTTCACCTTCCTCACAGGCATCCCCATCACACTCGCCGCCCGTATCGTAAGTCCCCCCGCCCTCCCTATTAGCATAAACGCAACGATTTTAACGATAGTAAAGACAAGTCACCTCTGTGACATCACAACTCTTAACGTAATTAAGATGAGAGAATTTCTCCGTGTTTCTGCATGCTCACTTCTACTCTCTCCTCCATGTCATCGCTGGCAGATTCGCAGGAATTTCCGCCACCATTTCTTGCACTCTCGTGCCGTCAAGCTGGCGTACGACGTCATCACCTGGGCAGCGACGCAGTTGACCATCTGTTACACAGTCATGCCGTTCTTAGTGCTGGCCGTGGAACCGACAATCGTCTATTACAGGCAAGTCACGCTCGAGTTTACTTCCTTATCTCAAACTAGTCTGATATTTTTTAATGTTGCAAATTAATAAACATTTGCACCTGTTTTCATGGTCACGTATGCACATGGAATTTGTTTATAATCGGGACATTTACGGGTGAAATTCGATTTATTATTTTTTTTTCCTCAGAAGAAAATCCCAGAATCCGAATACAAATGAAGATGCAAATCAGCCAACACTGAGATTTAGATAACGTAGCTAGCCAGTTAGCGAACTGATTGTAGCTCATATTAGTTACGAGTCTAAAGGTACATTCTCACCGGCCAGAATATAGTTTTGTTACCATGGCAACTATCCTCTCCATTCATCACTGACAAATATGACTTCACACTGCTGAACAGTTTCACTCATTTGGCTTCGCAGCTAAAAATTTCGGAAGTCACTGTTGCATGACTACATTTGCATAATTTCCAGACAGATTTTGTAACATCACAACCTGAATCGTTTCTACACAGGACTGAGAAAGTTTGTGTCTTAGAAGAGATGTTAACCATGTAAACTTGGTCACTGAATTGAGAAAACTTTGAAATGAAGGTTTGAGGGGGAAAAAAAAGTAAATGATTGTTTTGTCTCTCAGGTTCATGTACTTCCATGTGCACATCATTAGCATTCTGGCGATACTCGTCCTCCCCAGCAGACCCAAGAGGCCTGATCTCCATGTCCAGCACTCCAACAATAACGTGAAGGGAGAATAAACACCCCGCCGTGTGTGTGTGTGAGAGAGACTGCAGTGGCATGAGGGCTGCACAAAGGACGCTCTGTGTCAGTGACAAAGCGAGCTGGGCGGGAGCGTAACCGCCTGCCATAACGCGTCCTCACTCTCGGTTCATGAACAAACACACACACACACGATGGTGACTGAACTATAGATCCGAGTAAAGACTCGACGCCGTTGTGTCATGCCTCACTGCACTGAGCGGTTATGAAGAAAAGATGGACTCATCCCATTTTTACTAAGTAAATTAATTGTCATTGTTCAACGTTTTTAAAACTTTAAACTGGGGCAGTAACGCCGGTTTGGGGCCAGAGAATTAACTGTAAATTAAATGCTGTCTAATATGTATTTTACACACATCCATATTTATAGGAACACCTGGACAAACTCAGTGTGGGTGAGTCTCTGTCCATGATGGTCTCCAGTGGAACCTGAGGTGGTCTTCTGTTGTTGGAGCCCGTCCACCTCGAGGTTTGGTGCATGCGGAGATGCTTTTCTGCTCACCATGGTTGTAAAGAGTGATGATGAGTTCTTTGTGGCAGCTCGAACCAATCTGGCCATTTTCCTCTGAGCTCTCATCAACAAGGCGTTTGTATCCACTCGCAGAACTCACTCACTCTCTCTCTCTCTCTCTCTCTCTCTCTCTCTGACCCCATTCCCGCTCAGTGAAAGCTGTAAAGTTTCAATTATTATTCTGGAACGGTGTCCTGTGCGACTGGAATCAAAACAATGTTGAAATGTTAATCTTCCCTGATCAACCCGAGCCCCCGGTATCTGCACTGCACTGCTGCCACTTGATTGGCTGATTGGGCCACTGCATCAACGAGCAGGTGTACAGGTGTTCCTAATAAAGTGAACAGTGCATGGATGTGTGTATCTAACTTTGTGAATTTTGATCAAATACATTTGAGTGCTACCTTTTTTAAAAATGTATCTTTTTGAATAAAAAAAAATAAAGCGAGGTTTCAAATAAATTATCTCTTGTTCTTATGCGACATCCAAACGCAAATCATGTGTTTATGTTTATGACAAGATTGTACTGTAGCTTCAACCAGTTAAAAGTGGAAACTAAGTGCAATCAAAGTCTGATTTTTAGTTCAACGGAGTCTTTCCTCACGAATTTACTCCCAGATCTGAGGTAAACGTTCATGTTCAGGACAATTCGGTCTTGTTTCCACTGTCAGGGTCTTTTTACACTGTCTGTAGAAAGACTTCAAGGTGGTGATCTATGAGCTCGCTAGCATCATTAGCTAACTTATCCACTGTGTACAAAAGACTTGTGCTGCAAAATCGAAGCTTCTCAGTGTGACCGGACCCATTAAACTGGGTTAAAAGTTGACGGCCAGTGTAATTTAGTCTAATTTTATTTGAACAAATTTTTTTTTTCATGAATTTAACACCACATTTGAGGTAAACGCTGATGTTCCAGACAATCTTGTCTTATTTCCATTGACACTCACCATGTTTCTATTAACCTGTTTAATGCGCAATTTGAAATTGCGAACATAAAAAAAAGGAATGGAAACATTTTTGGAAAAAAAAAAACCTAAAATCTGACAAAAAAGGCTTTTACGCTCACATGAGGTGGATTTTCAGACGATCTGACAGCAATTTTACTCAAAATTGAAATGGAAACATTTTTCATATTTAAGTCACATGACATGAGATGATGTAAACGTGATCTTTTGGAAAAAGAGAAGGCTCTGGAAGAGGAGAAAAAACATAGTTTTAATCACAATTGCCTAAACGGACATGCTGACCCTGCGCCCTGACCACAGCGTCCGAAGGCTGGAATCAGACGCATACATGTCAGCCTATACGGAATGTCCGTATTTTATACGGACTTGATTCAATAAACGTAGTATACGGGCGTACAAATAGTTATACGGATTCTTTAAAAAAACTTCAATATTTATTTAGAGCTATAATCAATTCCCACGATGATAAAAGAGCGCATAACATTCATTTACAAACGTACTGTACACCACAGAAAGCACAAACAGCCAGTAAAGAGTCTTATGAAATCGCGCGTTATCTTGTGGTAGCGAGACTTCGTTCCACTTTTGATCATGCGCACACCGCATTGCAAGAATCCCGCCAACCGGGAAGTAACATTTTGTTTGAAACGCGTATTTCCACCTGAGCGACTTTCACTAGCGACTGAAAAGATTCTGAATGGGCACTCCGGCAAGATCAACACAGACACTCGCTGTGGCATGCAGCCTCGTGAGGTATTGGTGCAGAGCGCTAAAAAAGCTGTCATGGAGTACAATTCAGAACATTAGAGTGACACTTTGTGTTTTTGTCGAACATTGGAGCTTTGTATTCATTCTGAAGGTTTATTGTTATTAATATTGAATAAAAAGTAACTTGGATATATCATTGTTAATTATCATTCAAATTTTAGGTAAATTATTTTCATTTGCATCTTATACGGATTTTATAAGGGGAATACGGATTTTGGAGGTTGGTTATACAGGTTTGATTGACCAAAGGTTGACGTATGCAGACGACAGAAATCCAACCTGATTTTGTTCTGGCGGATAAATTTAACATTGGGAATGACGATTGGGCCTTGCCGCATGACATAATCGAAGAACCGCAATGTGACATCGAAGAACGCCAACGTGTCCATGACATGCCAGATTTTTTTTTTTGCATTCTCTCACTTATTTTGGCAACTTCTACATTAGAAGTTCTTTAACATTCCTTGTGTCACCGTGATTGATTGACCACTTCCTGACCCTCATCCATGATAACACGCAAGGACATAAATGATGATCGGTCGGGGTCAAACTTGTAGTGTTGCCAGACTCCTGACCAAGACACAGCAAGAATTTCTGGCACTATGATCGCCTAATTGGACACGGTGACAATCACGATAGACAAAAATATCATGTCTGTTCCTGGTGTAACAAGCTGCTATATATGAAGAAAATAATTTCACTGTGCTTTAATGTGTATATGTGACAAACGCTTCTTATTCTACTGGAACAGAAGAACAAGCAGCAGCATGTTGCTAGATTTCCTAAAATTCTAGAAAACCCAATGACTGCTTTGAGACATCACGTTCTTGGGTTTGTGTTCATTATTTCACTGACGTGATCCATTGTCCATCCCCAGTCTTCAGTCCTCAGATTTCAACCACTATGCACTTTGAGTGGTTCACCAGCATGGTGTCACAACTGGTACAATGTTATGGCACCGATCCATCCTTGAACCTTTGAACAACAACTTCTTCACTTGATCATCTTGAGTTTCTCCAAGTCCTTCTCTGGTACATGAAGTAAACATTCTCAGTTCACCACAAAGAAGCGAAACAGAACAAGGCATTTCAGACAGTGGTTTCTTTCTGTTCTTCAGTCAGTGCGATTGATTTGATAGGATCTTTTACATCACATCTGATTTTTAGGACATGATGTAATGCCAAACTGTTATGACAAGACATTTTCCAACTTCAGTGCCAAATCCATCAAGGATTTCTGTGATCTTCTCTTCTGCTGGTGGGTGACTGATGTTCCATTCATCCATTGTAAGGGTTGACTCTGACCCAGCATTTAAGATTTTCTCACTCAGGTTTCATTATGGACACATTTATCAATCATTCACATGAAATGGATGGAAAGGAATTCAAGATGAAAAGCATCGTCTGGAGATTTTTTTCCATCAATAAACCTCAAATTCCTGCACAAAAAATGTCAATAACATTTTCCATCCATTTCTGGTTCAGCATAATGATTTAAATTTCTCTTTTATTTTGGAAATCCACTTAAATTTCAAAGTATACTCTAAATATTCACAGAATAATCTTTGAATCTGTTGACAGTGAGATTAAATGTACTACCACAGAAACGCCAACAGGGGGCAGTGCATACAAACACAGTGAAGGGTTAAAAAGAGGAATTAGACAGTCCTGAGACTGTTGTGACTTTTACATCCTGGTTTTGTGTTCTGTGGTCGAGTTTAAAACTCCAAACTGTTCACTGTAATATTGTTAAACTCCTTTTTCGCATGTTCTTCCAAAGTGCATGTTCAGAGTTCGCTGCTTCTTGTGCGAACCATAAATAAAAATCCACGGAGAGGATGACTTCAGTGCAGTTCCTGGAACGAAGAAATTCTCCCAAATGTTTGCATTTGGTTTGCATATGAGTAATTTCTGGAAAAGAAAAAAAAAGTCCTCTTCATTTTTCAAAGATGTACGCAATGCGGTTATTTCTGCACTCTTTCATCTTGAGTAAGTGTAAGGTGGGCCTGGAGCCCATCCTGGGATTAGTGGGTATGAAGCAGTGACCCTGGAGCTGTGACATTGTACCTGTACATTACCCGCCATACCACCACGTCGCCTGTCACTCCTGAAAATGTTTATAAGACCTGTTTGGGACTTCTGACCAATTGGTTAGTGTGAATAAAAACTGATACTGCTTTTGAGAATTGAAGCGAATAAAATTTTGAGTTTCTTGGTTGGTCCTGACAGGGTGTCCTCTGTGATCGAAACATGCCAGTTTGTTCACGTATTTGAAAAATCTTAAGACTATTGTGAACTTTTTCCGTTTTTGAAGAAAATATCAATGAGCCAAGCTCTTGTGAGCGAAAACCGTTGACTCACTGGTGAGCTCTATCCAAAGAGTCGACTCACTGAAAAGCACTGCCGATGATGAGAGTATTAGATGAAAACTAGAGGAGCCTTAGAGGAGCAGAGTTGAGTGGATTCTGTAATCAAATGCTGCAAAAGGGTACCTGTACAGCATTGAAACAGGATCGATATCAATAATACAAGCCTTAATGATAATGGACACATGTGCAGCTCCCAATGAGATATCATAAGCTTAAAAGTCTCAAAGCACAACAAATTTTATTGCACATGGGCAACCAAGATGGCGCCCAGGATGTGACATGAAGTCACTGATAGCCAGGTACTGGAAGTTAAGTGGAGCCGATGTGAACTTACTCGTTAGCCTGAATTTAAATCACATGAAAAAGCGTTATCTTCAAAGTCAGTATGGATAGTGGGACTATGAGTTGGCCTAGTGGTTAGCATGTCCATCTCTTGACCGGGAGATCGCGAGTTCTACTCGTGGTCAGGTTGTATCAAAGACCATCATAAAAATGGTACCTACTACCTTCTGGTAAGGCACGCTGCAATACAGATGAGAGTGGGAAAGTCAAACTCTCATGGTTACCAGAGGACCCGCCCCCCACTGTAACCCTGGCTGTTTTGGCGAGAGGCTGAGGGCTATCGAAACGGAGATCGGCGCTGCACCCATACGCCTGAAAGAGTTGATTAGTCCTGGGACAGGGGACTGCCTAGGAAGACCAAATCCTGGCGTGAGAGGGATTCTGACTTTTTGATGGACAGCGGAGGAACCAGATATCTGTCTGAACCTATAAGAAAGGACTATCCTCTTCTGCTCCTCGGACCTGCCTGATCCATCCTGGTGCCCTGTTTCTGGTTGGAGTCTCATCGCATCGCTCCTGTGGAGGACGGATCCATGTGGACAGTTGGGGGTCGCGCCTGGAGGACGCTCTGGACTCTTGCAGTGGTGCTTTTGTGGCTGGGGACTGCAGTTGACTTGCTGACTTTGGGACTGCGGTTGTCGTGAACGGTTTTGCACTCAGGTTTCCGTCGGTGGGGGGGTTATAGCATCAACGAAGCTGACTTTATGTTAGGACTGTTAATGTTATAGTCAGGCTGTCTGTTGTTGCCCAGATGAGGATGGGTTCCCTTTTGAGTCTGGTTCCTCTTGAGGTTTCTTCCTCATGTCGTCTGAGGGAGTTTTTCCTTGCCACCGTCGCCACAGGCTTCATCATTGGGGATAGATTAGGGATAAAATTAGCTCATGTTTTAAGTCGTTCAAATTCTGTAAAGCTGCTTTGCGACAGTGTTTATTGTTAAAAGCACGATACAAATAAACTTGACTTGACTATTTGCATCTGGAAAAGGATTTCAGCAGCGAGTCATCAGATGATTCTAATTTTGAAAATCGGTGGTGCTTTGCAAGCACAAAGTCAGGAAGGCAGGAAAAAGGGTTCGTGGATAGTGTGCCAGGTGGAAAACTGACGCTGATACTGAATGTGTGTGTTATAAAGAGCACAAGTCTATGTGATATAATACAGGCACAGTCACTGAACTGTTTCACAGATAAACCTGGTTTAGAAACATCTCAAAACACAAGCCAGTACTGGAAATGGACAACGTACAGACCACGATCGCCTGTGTGTCGCATATAGCATGGGAGCCTGATGTGAGAGGAGCAACACCAGATGGAGAACTCAAAAATCAGTTCGCGGTCCATTATCGATAGAAACTCCGTGTGCGTGCGTGTTGATGTATGTGTGTCCATACTCGCTATCAAGTTTATTTATTGATTGTGTGTGTGTGAATACAGGTATAGACACGCGATGTGCTACAATCGTTGACATGGTCGAAATATAGGTGAATGAAAGCTTGAAGCCGTGCACAAGTTTATAGCAGAGCAGAGTGAAGTGCGATGCACCGGACAATGAAATTTGTATCTTTATTTATAAATGGGTTTTGATCCAGGAATTATTTTAATTTTTTTAATAATGTGGGATTATTTACCAACACATTTTACGCTCATCGGGAGCTCTGCTTCCACACACTGCCTCTATGTATAGATCAGCTTTGAATGTCTGTACTATTCTAGTTAATCGGTTTGCATGGCCTGACTCCCTTTTCTGTGGATGCCGTTGGAATATCGTTGGCACAGCATCGGGTTTGAGTCGAACATGACCTGCGTAGCCCAAGCGCTCGGCCTGCAGATTCCTTTCAAAGCAATCGGGCTCAAAACGGTCCTCGCAAACAACAGAATTTCTCCCAGAGAAGAGCGTTTCTAAAGTGTGACCGGTTTCCAAGTTGTGTAGCCGCTGATTAGCGAGTTATGTACGTTGCTCAGTTGTCGGCTAACAAACACAGAAAAAATTCTTTCCCTTATTATCGCGTTTATTGTTTTTGCAGCCATCGGCTTCGCACTCTGCCGTTTATTCACAATGTTTTGTTCATCCAGCTACATGGCGGTGTCAGGAGCAGCGAGCCAATCAAGATACAGGAAACCTCTCAAGGCTACTCTGTTAGACTCCGCCCACAAAATGGCTGCATCTTGAATGAGCAGGAGTTTTAAAGCACTGCTTTATGCAGCACAGTGTGACGATACAGGAGAATCAAAATGCATTTGTGCAAAACGTAAGATTTCTAGCCGATGTTTATTTTTCACTGTGGGATCCCTTTAAGATGGCCAGTGGGAGCTAAAATGAGTGGAAGTGGACAGGGGCAAGTCTTCAAAATATCATTTGAAATCTCTTAAATTCAGCTGGACAGACAGATGTGACACTCTCTCTCTCTCTCTCTCTCACTCTCTCTCATGGGCGGGATAATAAAATGAGGTTGCAACAGAGGAAGTGACAGATACAGCATGAAGCATGTAAAGTGCAACCACTAACCACTTTAGGACAAAGAGGAACGACGTCAAACGCACAACTTTAGTGAACCTCATTTTACAATTTTTTTATTTAACTCCAAAATCTTCAAATGCGAAGACTTTTAGCCATGTCCTGCCCCGAAGGACAGTATGAACACAAAGGTTCCTGCTGCAAAAAGTGCCCAAAAGGTGAGTCTGGAAAAATCTAGATAAGAAAAATGGTTGATAAATGATTTATCTTCAAATTGTGGGTTATGAATTTTGTACAACACGTTTTTGTGATGCTGAGATGTGTGTAAAACTAATTCAGAAAGATTACATTCAATCTTTTCAAACTATAGAAAAAAAGTGTTATGTTTGGAACACAGACATAACTTTTACACATTTCACCATTTTGATTTTAAAAAAAGGTATTATTTTGTTTAAAAAAAGCTTTATTTCATGAATTTAATTCAGATCAATTTCATTGCCATGGGTAGAAATTAAACATGAACACCACACTGTGTGTGTGTGTGTGTGTGTGTGTGTGTGTGTGTGTGTTGTCTGATTAAAAATCTATTTTAAATCGAGGTTGCAGTTCCTTAGACAGGCAACATTTTGAATAATAATGCTTTATGATTTATGTCATGAACATTTATTTCATAATGTCTCTCCGTCATCCCAGTGAACAACCAGACATAAGCAGAAAATTTTGAAAATATTACCGTTTGGGGAACATTTGCTTTGTAAAACTTTGAGACAGGGTTGATTCCCCCCCAGACGGTGTTGAAGATTTTTTTTTCATGTTTTAGAACATTTATAAATATTTATACAACACTGCTGTAACATTTTGTTGTTGGAAACTCACTCATAATTAGTCCATCATTTTTAATCGTACACAAATTATTACACGTCGTATCTTCAGGTGTTTAATGAAGCAGTTTTCATATTTAAAGCCACAGTGGAAAAAGATTTATACAAAAGATTATAAATCAACTTTGTCTTAAAATAGTATGTTTTTAGAAAAATTGTGTGTGTATTTCTCTCTCGGTTTCAGGGACCCACATGTCGCCATCTGACTGTAATCAGTGTGAACCGTGTCCTGATGGTTACTACACAGCAATTGAAAATTCTCTAGATAACTGTTTGCAGTGTCAGTTATGTGATTCCAGTAAGTTTCAACACTGAATACCAGCGTACACTGATGCTCTTCACCAAAACACAAACATTTTCTATGAGATACCAATAAACACCGTCAGACGCCAACCTTCTCCACCAAACACCAACAGAAAAAAAGCTTTTCCACGTTATTTTCTTCTTAATTCAGGGCAACAGAATTGACATCTCACAGGCATTCCCCTTTGATATCTTTTTCATACAGAGACAAATCACTTCCTGACAAAGAAATGGAAAAAATTATATTTTTATATGCTGCCATCCAGGCAAGACAACGCCAAACCTCTTTCTGCACATATTAAAACTGGATGGCTCTGTCGTAAAAGAGTCTGGGTGCTAAACTGACCTGCTGCAGTCCAGACCTGTCTCCCATTTACAACCCCAATTCCAAAAAAGTTGGGACAAAGTACAAATTGTAAATAAAAACGGAATGCAATAATTTACAAATCTCAAAAACTGATATTGTATTCACAATAGAACATAGACAACATATCAAATGTCGAAAGTGAGACAATTTGAAATTTCACGCCAAATACTGGCTCATTTGAAATTTCATGACAGCAACACATCTCAAAAAAGTTGGGACAGGGGCAATAAGAGGCTGGAAAAGTTAAAGGTACAAAAAAGGAACAGCTGGAGGACCAAATTGCAACTCATTAGGTCAATTGGCAATAGGTCATTAACATGACTGGGTATAAAAAGAGCATCTTGGAGTGGCAGCGGCTCTCAGAAGTAAAGATGGGAAGAGGATCACCAATCCCCCTAATTCTGCGCCGACAAATAGTGGAGCAATATCAGAAAGGAGTTCGACAGTGTAAAATTGCAAAGAGTTTGAACATATCATCATCTACAGTGCAGAATATCATCAAAAGATTCAGAGAATCTGGAAGAATCTCTGTGTGTAAGGGTCAAGGCCGGAAAACCATACTGGGTGCCCGTGATCTTCGGGCCCTTAGACGGCACTGCATCACATACAGGCATGCTTCTGTATTGGAAATCACAAAATGGGCTCAGGAATATTTCCAGAGAACATTATCTGTGAACACAATTCACCGTGCCATCCGCCGTTGCCAGCTAAAACTCTGTAGTTCAAAGAAGAAGCCGTATCTAAACATGATCCAGAAGCTCAGATGTCTTCTCTGGGCCAAGGCTCATTTAAAATGGACTGTGGCAAAGTGGAAAACTGTTCTGTGGTCAGACGAATCAAAATTTGAAGTTCTTTATGGAAATCAGGGACGCCGTGTCATTCGGACTAAAGAGGAGAAGGATGACCCAAGTTGTTATCGGCGCTCAGTTCAGAAGCCTGCATCTCTGATGGTATGGGGTTGCATTAGTGCGTGTGGCATGGGCAGCTTACACATCTGGAAAGACACCATCAATGCTGAAAGGTATATCCAGGTTCTAGAGCAACATATGCTCCCATCCAGACGACGTCTCTTTCAGGGAAGACCTTGCGTTTTCCAACATGACAATGCCAAACCACATACTGCATCAATTACAGCATCATGGCTGTGTAGAAGAAGGGTCCGGGTACTGAACTGGCCAGCCTGCAGTCCAGATCTTTCACCCATAGAAAACATTTGGCGCATCATAAAACGGAAGATACGACAGAAAAGACCTAAGACAGTTGAGCAACTAGAATCCTACATTAGACAAGAATGGGTTAACATTCCTATCCCTAAACTTGAGCAACTTGTCTCCTCAGTCCCCAGACGTTTACAGACTGTTGTAAAGAGAAAAGGGGATGTCTCACAGTGGGAAACATGGCCTTGTCCCAACTTTTTTGAGATGTGTTGTTGTCATGAAATTTAAAAAATCACCTAATTTTTCTCTTTAAATGATACATTTTCTCAGTTTAAACATTTGATATGTCATCTATGTTCTATTCTGAATAAAATATGGAATTTTGAAACTTCCACATCATTGCATTCCGTTTTTATTTACAATTTGTACTTTGTCCAAACATTTTTGGAATTGGGGTTGTAAAATGTTTGGCGCATTATGAAGCGCAAAATACGACAAAGGAGACCCCGAACTGTTGAACAATTGAAATTGTATATCAGGCAAGAATGGGACAACATTTCTCTTTCAAAACTACAGCAATTGGTCTCCTCAGTTCCCAAACGTTTACAGAGCGTTGTTAAACGTAGAGGTGATACAACACGGCGGTAAACACGCCCTGTCACAACTTTTTCTGAAATGTGTTGCTGACATCAAATTCAAAATGAGCAAAAATTTTTCAAAAAACAATAACATTTCTCAGTTTCAACATTTGATATTTTGTCTTTGGACTATTTTCAATCAAATATCGGGTTTCCATGTTTTGCAAATCGTCACATTCTGGGCTTTATTTATTTATTTTTTACAGTTTACACAGCGTCCCAACTTTTTTGAAATTGGCGTTGTGCATTCATATAATTATGATGTTTAAATTTTGAGTATTTTTAATAATTGTGACTGCATATTGATTACTGATTTGTGTGTGTGTGTGTGTGTGTGTGTGTGTGTGTGTGTGTGTGTGTGTGTGTATTCTCTTAGAATGTCATCTGGAAATCTCAAAGTCTTGTACAGCAGAAAGTAACGGAACCTGTAAGTGTATGAAGGGCTTCTACTGTACTGGACACATTTTTCAAAACGGTGATCATCACTGCACAGAATGCAAGCCAGTCCATCTCTGTCCACCAGGAAAAGGAGTTTCTTTTCACCGTGAGTTTTTCTCTCTCTCACACACACACACACCCCTCTCCACCAACACAGACCCCTGGGGGTCTTCAAGAACATGGGCCTAAAACCCACGGGCATTTTCTCCCCAATAAAACACACTTGCAAATCAGTTCACCACATCATTGAAAAAGTTAATCAGTGACCAGTCCATTACATGCTCAGGAATGTGGTCCGTGTTTCAAAATTCAAGTTGTGCAGGAAAAACAGCATGGCGCTTACGAGCTACTGAGTGCTGACTAACCACCCCATTCTGACATGTTAACCTCAGCGGTTTCATGCCAAGTCACACCTCCATGGTGTTAAATCCCACACAAGGGCTTAAACAGAAGCAAGTAGCCACTCTCCATTCAGGAGAACCTCAGATGAGTGGAAAAATGTCTTCCAGCAGAAGTTCAGTCCCCAAGATGACATGTTTATCTCACGAACTTTACTTTGTAATGGACTTTTATAAGATGATGATGAAGAAGATCATTGACTTCATCAATAACACTGAATAAAATGAGAAATGTGATTTTTTTTTTCAGCCAACAGCACACATGACACGGTGTGTGAGCCCTGTCCAGCAGGAACCTTCAACAATTGGACCGATTCTTCCACAACTTGTCAAACTCACACCAGGTGAATAGAGCTTCATCACTCACACCTCTCATGAGATAACCAAATAGCCCACAATTCTACATACAAACACCAATATTCACCATCGAATACTATGAAACACCATCACGCACCATCAAACACCATCACTTATTGTCAAAGGCCACCAAAGCCATCAGTCATTTCAAACACCAAAACAGTCCAACATTCACCATCAAACACCATCATTCACTTTCTTCATTCTTGCTTTTGTTCCTGTTTAGTGTTGACTGATCTCGTTTGTAACTTGTTCTTGCCTAGTTGTTCAGCTGCCGGTCGGTATTTGATATCAGATGGAACGGCAGAAACAGATGCTAAATGTGGAGATTTTGTGTCTCGTGAGTATTTTTTTTTTTTTAAAAAAACAAACAAAAACTAATTATAAATCCCAAACATGATTTTGCTCCTCTAAATGCTGGACATGCTGAAACTTGATTTTTTTTTTTTTACTGATAGGTTGTCATTGGATGATTCCTGCTAGTTTGTGGGCGGGGCTTATCCTGACACTCATCCTCATGGTCATTGGGGTTATTTGTCTGAAGTCCAAGCGTAAAAGAAAAGCAGGTAACACTTGTTTATCCGAATACAGCTGCATGCAAGACACACTGCGTGTGACCACGAGTTTGATGCCCAAAAATGTGGATTTTCCTTTCAGCAGATGTCAAAATCACTTTGCTCCTCGAAATGGCACGTTTGTGCGTGTGAGAGATTGAAGAAGCCTTAAAATGGTCAACATGCTATCAAGAAAGCTGAAAGTCCACAAAGCGATGATTCTCTTATTAGTCTCTGAGCCAGGAGGGTTAAATGTGTATTGTCTAAGATGAATAAGTTTTATGGTGGTTTTCTGGGATTTTAGAGCATAAGCAGTGAGAAAACACGTGATCGCAACGACTCGATGGTAGCTTGTGGATAACGGCGCTCTTTAAAGTCTGGCTCAGACACGGAGACCACGCTGAAACTGATTTGACAAATATATTTCAGTCTTTTGTCCACCAAAATCTACAAAACACCAACAAACAGTAACATTGAACAAAAATAGAATATTTCTTACGACGTGTTGTTCGTTTCCTCGGTCATGTGACCAGAGCCTTCAAAAAGATTTACTATTACAGTGGTGCTTGAAAGTTTGTGAACCCTTGAGCATTTTCTATATTTCTGCATAAATATGACCTAAAACATCATCAGATTTTCACACAAGTCCTAAAAGTAGATAAAGAGAACCCAGTTAAACAAATGAGACAAAAATATTATACTTGGTCATTTATTTATTGAGGAAAATGATCCAATATTACATATCTGTGAGTGGCAAAAGTATGTGACCCTTTGCTTTCAGTATCTGGCGTGACCCCCTTGTGCAGCAATAACTGCAACTAAACGTTTGCGGTAACTGTTGATCAGTCCTGCACACCGGCTTGGAGGAATTTTAGCCCGTTCCTCCGTACAGAACAGCTTCAACTCTGGGATGTTGGTGGGTTTCCTCACATGAACTGCTCGCTTCAGGTCCTTCCACAACATTTCAATTGGATTAAGGTCAGGACTTTGACTTGGCCATTCCAAAACATTCACTTTATTCTTCTTTAACCATTCTTTGGTAGAACGACTTGTGTGCTTAGGGTCGTTGTCTTGCTGCATGATCCACCTTCTCTTGAGATTCAGTTCATGGACAGATGTCCTGACATTTTCCTTTAGAATTCGCTGGTATAATTCAGAATTCATTGTTCCATCAATGATGGCAAGCCGTCCTGGCCCAGATGCAGCAAAACAGGCCCAAACCATGATACTACCACCACCATGTTTCACAGATGGGATAAGGTTCTTATGCTGGAATGCAGTGTTTTCCTTTCTCCAAACATAACGCTTCTCATTTAAACCAAAAAGTTCTATTTTGGTCTCATCCGTCCACAAAACATTTTTCCAATAGCCTTCTGGCTTGTCCATGTGATCTTTAGCAAACTGCAGATGAGCAGCAATGTTCTTTTTGGAGAGCAGTGGCTTTCTCCTTGCAACCCTGCCATGCACACCATTGTTGTTTAGTGTTCTCTTGATGGTGGACTCATGAATATTAACATTAGCCAATGTGAGAGAGGCCTTCAGTTGCTTAGAAGTTACCCTGGGGTCCTTTGTGACCTCACCGACAATTACACACCTTGCTCTTGGAGTGATCTTTGTTGGTCGACCACTCCTGGGGAGGGTAACAATGGTCTTGAATTTCCTCCATTTGTACACAATCTGACTGTGGATTGGTGGAGTCCAAACTCTTTAGAGATGGTTTTGTAACCTTTTCCAGCCTGATGAGCATCAACAACACTTTTTCTGAGGTCCTCAGAAATCTCCTTTGTTCGTGCCATGATACACTTCCACAAACATGTGTTGTGAAGATCAGACTTTGATAGATCCCTGTTCTTTAAATAAAACAGGGTGCCCACTCACACCTGATTGTCATCCCATTGATTGACTCTAATTTCACCTTCAAATTAACTGCTAATCCTAGAGGTTCACATACTTTTGCCACTCACAGATATGTAATATTGGATCATTTTCCTCAATAAATAAATGACCAAGTATAATATTTTTGTCTCATTTGTTTAACTGGGTTCTCTTTATCTACTTTTAGGGCTTGTGTGAAAATCTGATGTTGTTTTAGGTCATATTTATGCAGAAATATAGAAATTCTAAAGGGTTCACAAACTTTCAAGCACCACCGTACTAACATATAACGCTGATTGATGTGTCAGATTTCAAAAGGAGACGTTCCAAGCTTTGTCTATTCAACTTTGTCTTTTTATTGTTTTTGACAATATCTCTGATTCTTCTTTCGTGTCGTGTAGATATAATTATAAAAACAAACGGGTCACGTGATCTACATCCTTTATTTAGCCTTTCAGTAATTAAGAGAAATTGACGGCAGTATAGGTATTTCGTTTAAACTGAAACAAAATGAAAGTGTGGGTTATTCTTGACATGTACGAGTCTGTGTAAATTATATTCTAATGGTCTTCGTGACTGTCCACTCCGTGCTCATCGTCTTCGTCTGTGCTTTGAATCTCCTGAAGAGAAGCTTGGTTCTCACCTTCTGCAAGTCTGCACACATCAGTCCATCTTAGTCCATTTGCAATACAGACACAGTTAGGGGAGACGCGTTTCCGAGTGCGGTCGCACGCGAGGAGTTTAAGGAAGGCCTCTGGTGCTGGTTTTAAATCCATCCAGTCTACGACTAATTTGGCAGCACCATCTTCTTCATGCTCAGTCTTCCATCCCCGTCCAACAGGACTCGGCACCTGTGGGTCTTGCTGCAAACACCGTTTCCAGTTGATGTACTCAAACACATGATGTCAACCTTATAAGTATGTCTTAAAAATGCATTTTATTGCTTGGAAAAAGGATTTCTTGTTGGTTCTACTTGTACTTGGTATGTTTCAGCTGAGGAGTGCAGATAAAGCCCACTACTACGCAGCAGCTCCCAACGATCCATTGCTATCATGGATTTTACAACTCGACTGTAGCATGGCTTTTCAAAAAGCATCATGAAACATATTCGCCTCAGGTGATACCGAAAGCCCAAATTTTGCAGTCTGGCTCATGGACTATATTTTATGGATAATATATTTAATAATCCGTGATTCGTCTCCTTTCACAAATCAGAGAGACTCGACCTCCATCAGCTGAAAGAAAGTTTTTTTGTTGTTTTTTATCTATTTACAGTGAATGATCAGATCAGTGTGTATTAGAATGTGTTCGTCTCGTGTGTTACTGTAATGTTTGCGAGTGGATTTCGTGAATATTGAACTTTTGTGTCATTTCCTCTCGGTTTGCTTTGATGTGTGCTGTACACAGTGTGCGAGTGTGAAGCCAGTATGATGTGCGTTGGATGCACGGTTTAGTTTCGGGTCATTGTGGTGTGTCGAGACGTCACAGCAATTAAATCTGCTCTTTTAACCCAATTACTTGAACACATACTGTGTGAGAAACCTCGCTGTTATTCCACTTGGCATAAATCACTCACTCTCATCATCATCACGCATTCACTCCCATCACACCCTCACGATATTCACACGACTTCAAGTCACACAAATGTCCTCACGAAGATTGTAAAATCTGACCATTTTGACCATATTGAGATGGTCCCGACAAGGAAAGTTAAATTTAAGATTAAGAGTCAAAAAGTTTCTTTTTCAGGACTAAGATGAAGGCGAGGCTTCAGTTTTGAGTTCGGTTTCAGGCACAGCATTAATTAACTGCATTAATAATGACAGTGGAAAGTCCTGAGAAGGATAGTAAGACGTGTGTGTGTGTTTGAAGATTGCTCAGATAACACAGCAGCGACACACAGACCACATCCTTTTAGAATTTCATTTTGGAGTGTGAGGAAATAGCACGCTTTTTAAATTAGTGGTTAACAAGACGCAAGTAATTATTGTGTATTTTATATCTGTGTGTGTGTGTGTGTGTGTGTTTCAGTGATAACTTTGGTGAGTTCTGAGAATTTCGTGTCGCCAGGTCTTCCTCCAGACATCATCAAGTGTCCAGGAAGTTCCGAGATGCATGCACTCACTCACAACAGTAAGGACACACACACACACACACACCAGTTAAATTCTCTGGTACTCATGAAGTTGAAGACATTGAGAAATGAGGAACAGATTCAGAACACCACCATCGAGTTTAAGTTGAGTTCAGTGGCTCACCTCACGGGGAAATACAGAAGAATGAGATTGTGAAGAAAAAAAAAAAAACAAAACACCCCCCCGACTGGTAGAACATTTCATACACAGGTGCAAAGATTACTGAATCACAATTTAAAATCACAGCCATGAGTCAGGTGACTGATTGATGATAACACTGACTTTGACAATCATTCAAGCAAAGATGTTTTGCCACAACGCACATCACAGAATTGAAATCATGGAAAACATGGCTCAGAGTCTTCACAGCTCGAGAGAATGGGAAGACTTCACGATGACGGACTGAAACGCGTGTGCTTACAGACCACAATCTAAACAAGAAATAGGAACCGACGAGAATTCTGGGGATGTTCACCTGTGTGAGCAGGGAGGGATACTGTTCCTGGCTGTTGTGACAAATATACAGCTCTGGAAAAAAAAAAAATTAAAAATGCCACTTCAGAGTTTTTCTGAAATCAGCATCTCTATGTCTGGCAGCCATTTCATTCCAGTGTCGATGCTGGAATTCCAACACAAACCTCATTTTACTTTTAAGTACTGATTCAGTCATCACCTGAACCAAATCTTATTTAACGAGGAAAAGTATAAAAACCACTGCTGTGATCATCACTATCCTCTTGCAGTCTGGATGGCAAAAACAGTGCTAATCGTACCTTAAATTTATTTGGAATACAAAAATATCTATTCATCGTGCCAAAAGAGTGAAAAGTTTTGAGTGAGGAAAAGAAGGGTTCGATTCTGGCTTTACTGGCAGAGAGATACAATGAGCGTCAGGTTGCTTCCGTCCTCAAAATTTCAAAGACGGCGGTTCATAGGAACAAGGTCAAGCAGCAGACACTGGGGACAACGAAGTTACAGACTGGCAGAGGGTGAAAACGACTCTCCATTGACCGGGATGATCATCAACTCCTTCGGATGTCACGCAACTACTGTAGGATGACATCAAGTGACTGACAAAAAGAATAGGAAATGGCAGCTGGGGTTAACTGCACGGTAAGGACGGTACGAAACAGGCTCCTCCGGGTGGGGCTGAAGTCATGCACAGCTAGAAAAAAAAAGCATCAATGAGAAGCAAAGAAGAGGCAGGCCGAGGTTTGCTAAAGACCATAAGGATTGGACCGTAGAGGACTGGAGTAAGGTCATCTTCTCTGATGAGTCCAATTTTCAGCTTTTCCTATCATCTGGTTGTCAAATGGTCAGACGGAGACCTGAAGAGGCCGACAAGCCACAGCGTCTTGCACCCATTGTGAGATCTGGTGGAGGATCAGTGATGATCTGGGGGTGCTTCAGCAAGGCTGGAACGGGGCAGATTTTTGTTTGTGAAGGACACATGAGCTATCAAGTTCTCCTGGAAGAAAACTTGCTTCCTTCTGCTCTGACAGTGTTCCCGAAGTCTGAGGATCAGGTTTTCCAGCAGGACAGTGCTCCATGCTGCACAGCCAGGGCAATCAATCAATCAATCAAGGTGTGGATGGAGGACTACAAGATCAAGACCCTGTCATGGGCAGCCCAATCTCCAGATCTGAACCCCACTGAAAACCCTTGGAATGTGATCAAGAGGAAGATGGATGGTCAAGCCATCAAACAAAGCTGAGCTGATTGAATTTTTGCACCAGAAGGGGCATAAAGTCACCCAAGAGCAATGTGAAAGACCGGTGGAGAGCATGGCAAGACGCATGAAAGCTGTGATTAAATCTCAGGATTATTCCAGCAAATATTGATTTCTGAACTCATAACAAGTTCAAACATTAATACTGTGTTGTTTAAAATTGAATATGATCTTGATTTCTATGTATTATTCAAGGTCTGAAAACACGTCATCTTTGTTATTTTGACCAGCTGTCATTTTCTGCAATTAAATGCTCAAAGTGACAATTTTTTTTGTGTTTGGAATTTGGAGGAAATAGTGTCAGTGGTTTATGGAATAAAACAAAAATATTCATGTTCCTCAAACACAAACCTATAAATAGTAACACCAGAGAAACTGAATTTTGCAGCGGCCTCAATTTTTTTTTCCAGAGCTGTACACACACGCGCACTATACAGGCATTTAGCACACGCGCTTCTCCACAGTGATGTTCAACAAGTTCAGCAACAATTTTTACTGAATCTGCATGTCTTTGGAGTGGGAGGAAACCCACGCAGAGATAAGAACATGCAAACTCCACACAGAAAGGCCCCGGTAGGCCGTGAGATTCAAACCTGGAACCTTCTTGTCATGGAGGTAATAGTGCTGATCACTGCACCACCATGCTGCCTATACAGCCAAAAGTACGTGGCCAGTTCTGAACTCAGATTTGCTTCTGCGCTGCACCCTGCTGTGTGGTGGTGGTGGTGGTGGTGGTGCGAGAACAGTGGACCAATAAGGTGTTGGTGAGGTGCCTGAAATAATCTGAGCACTGAGAGGATTCTTCTGCCATTAAATACTCACTCAATATTGTACTTATTTGTATTATTTACAAATACAGTACTGTTTAATAAACTATAGACAGACATTCTTGAAACGTAGGTCAGTATGTACATGATGTACGTAAAAATAAAAATTAAAAATCCATTATGAAATCCGGGGTAGAATGTAGACGTATGTAGTTGCATGGTGCGTCTACTACGCCTTCGCTGTCTATAGTCGTCTCTAAACACCATCGCTTCTTTGTTCAGGGAAAGGAAATGAGCTGGCAGGAAGTACCGTACTGTTAGTGTTCAGTAACCACACACAAATACAAATAGCTGCTTGCTCAAAAAGAGTGAGTTAGTCATGTCTCTGAGCTTTACCGTAAAGTGGATTATAATAATGAACTTTATTCAGTAGAAAGCACAGAATAAAAGAAGTAAACATTACTGCAATTTAAAACGTCCATATAACACAAAAAAAATTAATATAGGTTGAGATAGTGCAAATATTAATTCACGTGTGTGTGTGTGTGTGTGTGTGTGTGTGTGTGTGAGTGAGTGAGTGAGTGAGTGTCAAAGTATCAGTAAGGGTGGTGTGAAACACACAGGTTTCAAAATGAGTACGAGTCTGACTTGTGTACTGTACATTATGCAGATCAGCAGTTTACACACTCATCAAAAAAACCCCTTTATACACACACACACACACACACACACACACACACACACACACACACACACACCCATTGATCTAGGGCATAGATTACCCGTTAATTCAATCAGCAGTCTGGTTTTAGTAAACCAACTATTTTTATTGTCGTGTAATTTCACAATAACAAAAAAATCTAACAGTGAGGAAAACGTCAGAACGCCGATACACGCTGCACGAGAGGAACTAACCTGAACGTCAGTTTCCTCTCACCCACGTCCTCATGTTTTCACCACACAAACCATCCCAGCCTGTTCCATTACTCAGTCAGTGCTCATCATGTGTTACAGGAGGAATCACCTCCAGATCACTGGATCATTCAGGATCACAACTTTCCACAAAACATTTACTCACATGTCCAATGCTTCTTAAAAATGTTTTATTTTCACACCTCCATCACTGGATTGTGTGTTCTCAGCTTTTATGGCCGGTTTCTGCTCATACCTTCAACTTTTCATCTCTTATTGAAGCTGCGAACAGGATGAAGAAAAAGAAAGAAGCAGAGATCAGAAAGAATATAGAACAAGCAGAAAAATAAAAAGAAAGAATTTTGAATTTCAAAGCTCCTTTATTACCATCTTGAAAAAAAAAAAACCATACAAAAACATGACAAGATCAGTTTGTCACAAGGTACAAAATATAACCCTATTTCCAAAAAAAGTTGGGACGTAAAACATAAATAAAAACGGAATGTGAAGATTTGCAAAATTATGGAAACCCGATATTTAATTGAAAATAGTACAAAGACAATATAAATGTTGAAACTGAGAAATTTTATTGTTTTTTGAAAAATATCTGCTCATTTTGAATTTGATGTCAGCAACACGTTTCAGAAAAAGTTGGGACAGGGCGTGTTTACCGCCGTGTTAAATCACCTCTACTTTACCAACACTACGTAAATGTTTGGGAACTGAGGAGACCAATCGCTGTAGTTTTGAAAGAGAAATGTTGTCCCATTCTTGCCTGATATACAATTTCAGTTGCTCAACAGTTTGGGGTCTCCTTTGTCATATTTTGCACTTCATAATGCGCCAAATGTTTTAAATGGGAGACAGGTCTGGACTGGGCGGCACGGTGGTGTAGTGGTTAGCGCTGTCGCCTCACAGCAAGAAGGTCCGGGTTCGAGCCCCGTGGCCGGCGAGGGCCTTTCTGTGTGGAGTTTGCATGTTCTCCCCGTGTCCGCATGGGTTTCCTCCGGGTGCTCCGGTTTCCCCCACAGTCCAAAGACATGCAGGTTAGGTTAACTGGTGACTCTAAATTGACCGTAGGTGTGAATGTGAGTGTGAATGGTTGTCTATGTGTCAGCCCTGTGATGACCTGGCGACTTGTCCAGGGTGTACCCCGCCTTTCACCCGTAGTCAGCTGGGATAGGCTCCAGCTCGCCTGCGACCCCGTAGAACAGGATAAAGCGGCTACAGATAATGAGATGAGATGAGAGGTCTGGACTGCAGCAGGCCAGTTTAGCACCCAGACTCTTTTACTACAGAGCCATGCAGTTTTAATATGTGTAGAAAGCGGTTTGGCGTTGTCTTGCTGAAAGAAGGAAGGCCTTCACTGAAAAAGATTTAGTCTGGATGGCAGCATGTTGCTCTGAAACGTGTTTATATCATTCAGCATTAATGATGCCTTCCCAGATGTACAAGCTCCCCATGTCACGTGCACTAACGCCCCCTCATACCATCACAGACGCTGGATTTTGAACTGTGCACCGATAACAAGCCGGATGGTCCCTCTCCTCTTTAGTCTGGAGGACGTGGCGTCCATGATTTCTAAAAAAGAATTTCTACTTTTGATTCGTCAGACCTCGGGACAGTTTTCCACTTTGCCTCAGTCCATCGTAAAAAGAGTTCGGGTCCAGAGAAGGTGGCGGTGTTTCTGGATATTGTTTATATCTGGTTTTAACTTGCATTTGTGGATGCAGTAATGAAGTGTTTTCACAGACGATGGTTTTCTGAAGTGTTCCTGAGCCCATACAGTGATTTCCACTACAGACACGTGTCTGCTTTTAATGCAGTGTCTCCTGAGGGCCTGAAGATCACAGGCATCCAGTGTCAGTTTTCAGCCTTGTCTCTGGCATACAGAGATTTCTCCAGATTCTCTGAATCTTTTAATGATATTATGGACCATAGATGATGTGATCCTCAAATTCTGTGCCGTTTTACATTGAGGAACGTTATTCTTAAATTGTTGCGCTGTTTGCCCACGCAGTCTTTCACAGAGCGGTGAACACCGCCCCATCTTTACTTCTGAGAGACTCCGCCTCTCTGGGAGGGTCTTTTTATACCCAATCAATCATCTTACTGACCTGTTGACAATTAACCTAATTAGTTTTTTATTGAAAACATTTCACAACTTTTTCAGTCTTTTGTTGCCCCGTCCCAACTTTTTTTTTTAAATGTGTTGCTGACATCGAATTCAAAATGAGCAAATATTTAAAACAAAAAACACCCCAAAACAAGAAAAATTTCTCAGTTTCAACATTTGTTTTTGTACTATTTTTCAATGAAATATTTGGTTTCCATGATTTGCAAATAATCACATTCTGTTTTTATTTACATTTTACACAGCGTCCCAAAATTTTTGGAATTGAGGTTGTAAAAAACAAAAAAACAAAACAACTAAAAACAAAACTGAAAAAATACAAAGTATAAAAAATCATGCTTTAGTCAGTGAGGCAGAAAGAAAAAACAAGAAGAACAAGAAAGAAGGAAGGAAGAACAGAAAAAGAAATAATTTGAAAGAAGTAAAGAATAAGGAACAAAAGGAAAGACAGATGCAAGTTCTGAAGTGTATCATGTCTGATTTTTCAGATAAAATCTGTGCTGAAGAGGATGAGGACGCTTTCGAGTGCGACAGCGTTTCCGTGAAAGTGTTTTCAGAGAAATTTGGAGCCTTCTCCATCCCGGACACGTCCTTCACCAGTGAGCCCTACAGGTCTGAGCCGCAGGAGGACGACTGGCCTGGACTCTGACGCCCTCAGCTTTTGCTGCCTTCTCTCTGGTTCCCTCACGCTGCCCTGTCAGACTCTGTCCCGCTGCTCATTTTCAGGTTGTTGTTTTTTTTTGCCAAATGCTTCGACACACAGGCTCCATTTGACTGATGATGTGTGTATTACCCATAATGCACTGCAAGGAGTCAGCCATGTTACCTGGAACATAACGCTGAAGTTTGGAGGTGTTTAAAGGAGATACGCAGAGCCTTTATTTTAAAATACATTTCTGAGTGGATAGTATCTCCATCCTTGACTCTTGTATGCTGCATAAATGGGAATTAAAAATATATTTTTGAGAGTTGAAATTGACCGTAAAGTTGTGATTGGAGCTGCGCCGCTGAGCCAGCCAGCCCTGAGTGCGTGATGTCACAGCGGGAACCGGTTTTAAAGCCGAGGCCTTTTACAGCTATAGACCAAAGTCATATCAATAAAAATTGATGGTGAAAGTAAGAAATAGCGTTACCGACTCGCTCAACTGAGACTGATTTGACTTCACTGATTGTGGGTTGACTCTCAGTAAAACAGGATGGGTGTTATAACTTATGCAACATACATGTACATGCATGCATTTTCACTGATAAAACATAAAAGGCTCATTAAATAATCAGATGAACTGAGACAATCACATTCTGAAGCAAATTAAATAATCTTATACCACTAACTTAAACACACAATACAAGTTACATGGATTAATCTAAATGCAGGGAAACGACGTGTTGTTTTTTTTTATCCAAATGAGAGTCGGAGCTTACCCATCTGTGTTCTCGCTTCTGGAAGGCCGATCTTGTGGCCGATTGTTTTGAAACAATCTGACTTTCAGTTGTTCGTTCAGTTCTCCGTTCATTCGCTTCTTCCACGTAAGGGTGAGATATTGCTGCTGAGGCGAGCAAATCCAGTTTAGAAATCAGGCGGCTGCTCCACTCATTCTCCATTTTCTCCATACGGAGTACTCCGCCATTACTGCTCAGCTCAGGCAATTACTAAAACCCGGGACGGGACGTCACCGGTTTTAGCAACAACCGCGGGGAGGTCACTGCCCGAGCGATAACCTGCCACATCCCGTTCTGTCCTGGATTTTAGCAACAACCCTCGGCTCACACTCCGAACTGGTGCAACTGAACTCACTTTCCTTTTCCTGTAGTTTTATTTTCCTTTAATTGTTGGTACTGCACCCTCTTTCAATCCGGGCTTATAGCCAACGCTCCTCAACAGATCAGAGGTCTCGTACGAGTCTTCAGTAAAATGTGCAGAGCAGAGGAGAGACCACTTCGTAGCCGCCCAATGTGCCCGTGAACTTCTCGCAAAACGCGTCCAAATCTTTGCAGTTTGAACTTTCTCGGGCCGTGAATGCAACGTAAATCCACCTTCTGTCATGTTGCTGTACCGGCCAGCAACACATCTACGTGGCATGGCGATAAATTAGCTCTAAATGGAGGATCGGCGTTGCAGTCAGCTCTGTGTTTTAGTATAGCGGAAATGGCGATGAGACCGATAGACTTCCTGCTGTGACGTCACAGATGCCAAGGTCATTCACTCAGACCACTACCTATATAAATCACTTTAATCATAAAAATTACTATATTAGATTTATTGTTAACGCTTAAAACTATTCCTGTGCCATTCTTGAGTTCTCAAGGCATTTATTAACAAAAAGTGAGGCCACGGCTCTGCATATACGCTTTAAGAGCCGTGTCTCCTGATCTCATTTTCCTCCTCAACATCTGCAGAATGTCCAGCTCGAACATGATGCGTGACAAAATAATACTTCTGTTAATTTTCTATCCGTACTTCTTTTAATGCGTTGATGCAATTTCAATTCAGAAAGTCTGTTCTCGTCAAAACAAACAAACAAACAAACAAACAAACAAACAAACAATCTTTTTCCTTTTAGAGTTGCATTCATGTGCGAAGCTGATCTGAGCACATACTGACGAGTAATCATGAAACGTTTATTTCAGTTCTATAAGTAAATCAATTAAAATTTACATGCATGTAAAATCTGATCATTCCTTTCAATAAATGTCTGAAGAAATCATCAAAACATCAGTAAATCAAACATGCTGTCCACTGTCCAGGCTAAGTCGAAGTGTTGACTCTGGATATCGATATCGAGGATTACAGCGTCCCCAAGTGGCAGCACCAGGTCAATCCATCTGCAAACTGTTTCTGCAGAATTCTATTTATTTATTTATTTATTTGTCTGATCTTCACTGGACATCTGATGATTGTTTCAACCTTCACATGTTGAATGATTGCTGTAGCCTTAAATATGAATCATGCTGACCAGTACAACTAATAAAGAATATGAATCAAACTGAATTGCTCATTAGCGAACTCTAATTATTGCAATATTAAAAGTTGTAAATGACCGCTGTACACTAATCGCCATCATAGTTTCGTGGACGTATGATGCTTTTAAACTTGGTGGACATTTTATGCTGGCACTGGCGGTTGCTTGTTTGTTTCTTTCTTTCGTTTAATTAATTCACTCCTTGACCGAGTCTTGATGAGCCGTCAGTTGGTAGCTAAGCGGCTAACAGGAGCGAACTTGACAGGATTCCTGACAGGAATTTGAAGCCATATTCATCTGTTCCCGAAACACAACGACTGGAATTGATTTCAAGTCAGAAGCCAGTTAGACAGTGAGCTAAAAGGTGCGATTGCTTCCATCAATATCATTTACTGACCAGCCTTCAGGAACGTAGCTGATTTTGTGCCAACATCAGCAGGAACGGACTCAATATTCGATCTTGAGTCATTTCAGTGACTCAATTTAAACGATTCGTTCAGATTGATTCGCACGATTTGCCCAAATATGACTACAGCCGCCATTTAAACAAACAGTGAACAGCCATTTCTCCGTCTCCATTCTGTGTTCTTCTCTGTAAATCTGACGGGATGAGCAGATCTCGACTGCGATTCACTCAACTCTGATCAGCGACACGAGACATAAGAATCTGAGTCATGACCAAAAGATTCACTGGTTTGTTACCGCTCAGGTTAATTTTAAAACCCGCACCAGATCCTGACAGAACATAAGTGGATGCAATTTCAGTGTTTGTTGATCATAAATCAAGGTTCTCTGATGATCTGTTGATGCTGGAGTCAGTTCGTTTTGAGTCCAAGGAGTTCAGCGGCAACTGAACAAGACAAGTGGAGGGAATCCGTCTTCACGACTCGTTCAAAGAGATCCAATCATTATCTCCTGACTGTCGGTGCTTCATCTGAGAAAGTTTCTCAGTAGGTTCTCCTGGAAATAAATAATAATAATGGAGTCCGTTTAGTATTCTACATGTCTAACACTATGTATTGCAGCTCGGTCGTTACACAGAACTGAAAATATTCCATTAAAATACAACAATTCAGCCAATTACACACTGAACGTGTGCTGGATCTGGAACTGAATTGGGCCTGAATAAATTTATTCAGTATTGGTATTTAAAGTGTCCCAGTACTGGTCATGCTTACAACATTAATCGTGCTTTATGTATTACTTATAGACAAAAAGACGACGTGCACATTCAGTCAAAAAAACACCATAAAAGCACTTTTGTGGACAATTTTATTCTGTGAATCACCCGCGGAGGCAGAACCTCGAGGAGCAGCCGTTGCCGGCCGGAAGTGGCGTCCAGTCGTTGATTGCGGGTGTGAGTAAACAAGCAGTGTTCTGTGGGCCGAGATTCCCAGTTCCCAGTCAAGTAACTTCAGAACACATTGAATAAATATAGATCTAATACTTGTAATACAGCTTTATTTTATGGCATGATGTGCAAGTAGATTTGGTTGGACTTTGGGGTCGAGAGCTTCGCTGGCGAAGCTTGACAGGTTTAGAATGAGTAGGTCGTGTACTGAGAAAAATATCTTCACGAGTTTATCATCATATAAGCCTGATATTGACAGAAACTTTACACTTTCTTCACTGACAAATAATATTATAGTTCTTCTCATCTCATTATCTGTAGCCGCTTTATCCTGTTCTACAGGGTCGCAGGCGAGCTGGAGCGAAAGGCGGGGTTCACCCTGGACAAGTCGCCAGGTCATCACAGGGCTGACACATAGACACAGACAACCATTCACACTCACATTCACACCTACGGTCAATTTAGAGTCACCAGTTAACCTAACCTGCATGTCTTTGGACTGTGGGGGAAACCAGAGCACCCGGAGGAAACCCACGCGGACACGGGGAGAACATGCAAACTCCACACAGAAAGGCCCTCGCCGGCCACGGGGCTCGAACCCAGGACCTTCTTGCTGTGAGGCGACAGCGCTAACCACTACGCCACCGTGCTGCCTATTATAGTTCTTAAATGATCTAAATTGGATGAAACATAAAACTTGTCCCCTTCCTCAGTCCCACCGGAGCGCTGAGCGCCCGCTTACACATTCATAAAAGACTGTTCATACGCCCTGTGGCCGATATCGCTCTCTACTCACTATACAGGGCACTATACAGCGGGGACGCCATTCTGTAGCGCTGTCCGAAACCTTAGTGAGGATTATTTACACCCTATATAGTGCACTCAAAGTATCCCACAATGCATCATGAAAAGTAGTATACAACAATGGTCACTAACCAAAGCAGTATATCCCATCATGCATTGCGGTCACGCTGAAAGAAATCAAATTAAAAGTCTCAAATGTGATTGAATAAAAGGCAGCAGCGAAGAAGAAAGAAAGTATTCAGCCTTGATTTAAAAGAACTGAAAGCTGCAGGTACTGTGTATTGATTAATGTGGGAAATGCGCTCAGTATAATATGGATTTATCACAAAAACGCACGCATGCATTTATTATTTTGAAACCCACCAGCCGGCTGATCTGGCACGTTTTAATCGTGCGACGGTAAATGACGTAAATACCAGCGCGACGGACTAGTGTCCGAAAGAGTTTTTTTAATTTTACCAATGAGCTCACTGTATAGTCCTCTATATAGTAATTCCCTAGATAGGGAGCAGGGAGTAGTGAACGAGTGAGCGATTTCGGACACAGGGATGTAACGGCATGGTGATCACTTTCACTCTTTCGGTTGGTTTCTCTTTCACGGCAGGAACACTCACCGTAAACAGGATAAAATCTGTCTGACATAGTTTGGGCTATTTGGAGGTAAAACTTGTTGCGAGATGGCACGCAGATTTTATGCGCTTCAGATGATTCAGGACAGCGATTCGGTTCGATCTTGAGAAGTGCGATACTGATGATGAACTGTGCCTTTTTTTTTTTTTTTTAACTTCGACTCGATCCAGCCAAAGATCAGCTCGAGTAAACGTAAATATTTCTTCTGTTTCTGATGAGCAGATCGGTTGATAATGTGTTCTCTTGGACTGGTGTTTGCAGCACTGGGTCAGTGACCAGTCCACTGCAGCTCAGACAATCGGACAAACCAACAACTGTGCGTCACTACCGGTGCCGGAACAACCCGGGAAGGAGGCGGCCTGTCGCTGACCATGCCTGACTGGCGGAGCAGTGACTTAAAACTCACGCGTACTTGACAAGAGCTTATGACGAATGTTACAGTACATGACGGAACCACTGGTATCATACGTGATCTTTTGAAATAGCTAGTAATTAAAATTCACTACAGGTACACTTTAATGGACAATATTTGGCTGATTCTCATGAGAGAGACAGAAACAATATGTTTCGAGTTTTGTTTTTTTTTCTTCGCAGCAGGGAAACTTTTCACGTCACAAACACTAACTCCGGATTGATTCGGGGTTTGTTCAGAAATATGTGATCATCATCATGTTTTCAGACAGACAAACTGCTCCTGAACTGCAATTTCATTCCATATCTCCAATCACCAGTTGCTTGGAGGTGCAACATGACCACGTTATATTTCGCACGGACTCTCAAAAAAAAGTGTACATTTTCTGAGTTCCTTCATGGTTCCTCCTAGTCACAGTGACACGTACTAATCCAAACAGAAAGGTGAGAGGTGAGCTTTTTCCCCACTGAGCTCCACTTGGTGATAACTCTGAAAGGGGTGGTTTGGGGGAACGAGGTATGCGGGACGTGATACGATAAGAGAGTGTGTATGAGGTAGGTGTGGTGTGTGGTTCAGACCAGACAAAGTTTTACACAGACTTGAATCAAAAACCTAAACGTCATCAACTAATGTGTGCCATGTGAAAGAGAAGAACCTGATAAAGATCTCATGAACCCATCAGCCTGGTTGGTGTGTTGGTTAGAGTGTGTAGGTTCATTTGTGTGGCTTGAGACCAGCCTCGGTTGAGATTGAGAGGATTCCTTCTTGAAGCCTGTTTAACTCTAGCCACACTCTCTCACGTGTCCATTATGAAGCCAATGGTGTGAAGAGATTTTTAAAAAAACATTTTTGTCTTTTATTTTACAGGAAGGCATGTGTTCTTCCACAAGAACCCAACAGCGATCAGTTCCCCAAATCTCGGTCATTTATTTAACAGAGAACCGTGCGTCCATCAAGAAGATGAACCAGCACTAACCTACCTACCGTACCACTCCTGTGTGGGTTTAAACTGCAGTCCAAAGCCACAACATGCATGTGTTTACACCAGTGGTTTTGTTCTTCTCCTCCAGGTGAAGCTCACTTGTGATTGCTCAGCGGTGGGTTTCCCAAAAGCCTCTGAACACGAAGAGCATATTAACTAGGAGAGAGAGCGTGTTCATTGTGATGCTCGCTCTACCATTTTACAATGATCTCTGTGCTACGATGCTTTTGGGAAACCCAGCCCAGGTTGTTGACTCAAGTTGTTGTGTTGCAGAGTCGCAAGTTCATTCGTGGACCATGTCTTTAGATTGGATGTGCGCAGAGTTTACATTCACTCCTGACAAAGAATGGAGGTGATCTAGGGTCCTTCATAAGCTTTGAGAGTACTCCAGGTGTACACTTGATAGCAAAACCTACTGAACATGCACTTTATAGACAGTATAGAAAATGATTCAGGCTTGTACATTTTGCAGGCTTCATCGAGGGAATTCATGGGCTGGATCACACCTGTGACTTTACTCATTTGTCGAAACAGCAGTGTGTTCGTGGTCTCATCACACAAAACTGCTCAGTTCTAATTAAACAGAATGAATGAGATCCGTGAGCATTTGTAAAAACCTTTCGCCGAGCAGCGGTTCACTGTAATAATGAAAATGAAAAGTACAGCAGGTCATTCTTCTGGGCTTAGTTTCAAGAGTAATGTGATGCGAATGTGCATAAATCGATGATCATTTCTCATGATGAATCAAATCGAGCCAAAACGGACCTTGTGCCATGCGTCTTTAATCATTAACCTAATTACAATGCTGCAGCGATTTGCATGTGATCTTTAATAAAGAGGAACTTTTGGAGATTCAGATTTATGGATTAAACTGCAATAAGCCATGTTTCACACACAAAAAAACTTCACCGTCATCCCCAAACGCAGGAAAATACTCCTTCTGTGCACTACATAGTGCACTCCATATCCAATTCAAGAATTAGCTCCCTATAAAGCGTATCCAACACTTTAGACCAACTCCAGTTTGCAACATACCTGTCAACTTTGAGGTTTGAAAAAAAGGGATATTTCCCAGATTTTTAACTCAAAATAAGGGAAAATTTCGGAAAGTCGAACTTTCCGAAAATTTCCGAAAGTCGGTAATCGAACTGACTTTTCTTCACAAAATTAAATTCGTCCTGCCATTTGGGCAAGTAGTGGCAATACACCTTTTTTGGTTTTGCCTCGCTCCTTTCTTTATTCATGTCTCTAGTCTCGCCATCTACTGAAACTCGCTCCCTGAGGACAGTGCTTGAAGTGGAAAAAAAGAAGTGCAGGAACCCTGCTTTTCTGACAATGCCATCCCGGTCATTCAAATAAGTTCAAATCAAGTTCAGTTTTTTTAATTGAAAACTTCACAGTTTTTGTATTGCCTTCACACATTTTGCAAAACTTGGCTCATAAGGACGATGCTCTACTCTTTTCATCTGTTGTTGTGCTACAGTATTTGTTGTTTGAACAGATGTGTTTTCACAATGAGTCTCTGAGATATTATTTTTGAACGAAGTGTCTTAGGTTGTAGACAGCTGGAGTAAAAACAACTCAGAACTAAGAACCACAACCATATTGTCAAGTTGTGGATGATTTTCCCCAGTTTTGTGCCCCAACTTCAAAAGAGCTTTGGTCACACAAGGAACACACATGCCATGTACACACGTAGCCGGGTATTTTTAAAACCGAACATTTCCCCCCCTCCGTTTATAAAAATGTTTTATCCACACCACCTCGTCTTCGAAAAAAATCCCTTCCACACATAACCGAACATCTGCGTTTTCAATCACATTCATAAGCATTCCCAACCTGTAGATGGTTATTTCCCCAAATCCTACCCCCTAATCACATCGCCTGTGCTCTTGGAGCAGTAGTTGGGCTTCTAAAATTAAAGATGTAAATAGCACCGGCACAATAATTAACGCTTTCAAGGCACTACTCCGATCCATTACTCTTTAGCTAGCCGCACACTACGCCGATTTTCAGCGTACCGAGCCAACTGAAGTCGCGAGTCAGGCGTAAAGACTAGTTTTCGATGGTACCGACTAATCTCACAGCCGATTCGAAAAACTAATCGGGAGCCAGACTGATCGGCGAGAGTCGCTAGCAATAGCCAATCATATCTTTCGCATATAACACGTGACATCATTAAACACAATTTCTAGCGCGAGAAATACATGTTGGTAGCACCTAATGCAGGTATATACTGTAATTCCATAGACTGAAGCTTTATCCATAGACACAGTGGGCTGGAAAGCCACTCTGCTCAAGTTGTGTGGCTGAATTCCAAATCGCTTTAACTCCCCTATATAAGTGCACTATTTAAGGTTGGGAATAATAGCTCATGCAGCCTAGATAGTGCGCTACATATTCCATGTTGTGTCATTTGTAATTCAGCCTGTAGCATCTTCAAGTGTTGGATTTAACAGTAACTATATCCAATAGCCAATCACAAAGCTATTGTCACGTGTCGCTTCAATCGCGACTGCACTCGTCAACAGTCGGGGGATATGTGCGTGCCCTGTCGGGAGTCGGCTCTGAAATGGGTCGGTTCGGTACCGCGTGGATCGCCGTGGTGTGCGGCTAGCTTAAGTCCATGCTTAATCTGGCTTCTGCAGTAAACAAAGGTCGCACGTTTGACGTCAGGGCAGATTTGTTGTCATTTTTTTGGCGCAGATTGTGACGTTCTAAAACGCAAACCTCCGGTTATCTCTGTCCACACGAAAAGGCATACACGGAGTTTTCAAAAATCTTCACTTTGCCCGGAGTTTTTTTAAATATTCGTTTTTGATGTGTTTTCATGTGGATGACAGGCCAAAACGTAGAAAAATATCTTCGATTTAGCAGATACCCGGCTACGTGTGGATGGGGTCTCAGTTTTTCCCCTTTTTTGTTTTTTTTATTGAAGTTCAAAGGTGATGAAGGGGTTCATTAGGGCTTGATTAGGTTGATAACCTTAAGAACAACAGAAAAACACTGCATCATATTAAGTTTAAACTAATAAAAACAAGTCATCACAACATTACTTTAAGTTTCAAAAATAAAAAATGAGTAATAGTGCACTACAAGAAAAGCAAAAGAAGGTTTAACACCTTTAAGTTTACTAATCACATACATAAACACCTTTAAGTTTAACTAAGTTCACTAATCACCAAACCGCTCTCACGGTGCGCTCACTGGATGCGACCCAGCGCACGGAAAGGACGCGGCCAATAACAAGAAGGCGCTGCTCAACGCGCTGCGCACAGCTGCTCAGCTCGCGCTGATTTTTTGGCGACGCGTGATAAAGGCTGTACAGCTTGTCGAAGAAGATCTTAAAGTTGTTCATGCCATTGATCTGCTTTAAAACATCCCCAACTGCTAATTCAAGCCTGTGGTTGAGGCAGTGCCAGACAAACAAATGGGGAAACTTTGCACACAACTGCGCTGCCACTCCGGTGAAAATAAAGAAGTGCAGGAACGCAGTTCCGGCCCACTTCAAGCCCTGCCTGAGGAAAGAATTACGACCATCTTTTAGTTTTGTGAGAAGTTCCGAGCAGTGACCTTGGTCAGACTAGCGCTATGGTTCTGACAGTCTTCTTCACAGACATGCAATTAAAATCAATGTGTAATTACTAGACTGCCACCTGCTGTACTGGAGAGGGCGGGGACGTGAATTCATGGCCCGACTTCCTGCTGTAAAGTCCGGTCAGAGGCGCGTCATGAATTCTGGACCTACCGACTTTTTTATATTGTGAAAATATGGGACTTTTATATAATGTCAAAATACGGGATATTTTCGGGAAAATAAAAAAACGGGAAGACAGCGGGAAATAAGTCAAAATAAGGGATTTCCCGGGAAAAACGGGAGGGTTGGCAGGTATGGTTTGCAAATGTCAAAGGGGAACAGATGATGCAACTATAACACTGTTTAATATCTTAGCCAAACACTTACAAGTTCCCTCTCATTCCACTAGAATCTTGTTCATAGATTTTACATCTGCTTTTAATTCTATGCAAATTCATGTACTGTTGAAAAGACTTGTTGATTTAGGGGTTGATGGTGGAATAATTCATTGGGTTAGGGATTTTCTCTCTGACCGCCCTCAACGGGTTATTTTGGAGAATATTGAGTCAGACCTCACTGTTTTGAATACTGGGGCACCGCAGGGCACCATTTTATCTCCCTTACTGTTCTCTATATATACACGAATGAATTTAAAATCCAAGAAGAACATTTTAGGTTATTTAAATATGCTGATGACATGGCTCTGGTTGGTCTACTGCAGCAGGGTGATCTGGAGAGAGAATACGCCTACGCCCGCCATGCATCATCTCTTCAAGAATGGTGCCAAAATAGCTTTTTAGAAATGAATGTAAGTAAGACTAAAGAACTTGTCATTCAAAATGATAAGGACCTGTTATCTCCAATAATCATCAAGGGACAGACAGTGGAAGTTGTGAATGATTTTAAATATCTTGGCACTTTTATAGACAGTTAACTTATTTTTAAAGAAAACACAGATTTTATTTTTAAAAAGTGCTCACACCGTCTTTACCTACTCCGTAGACTCAAAACCTTTGGTGTGAACAAGGACATCCTACAAACAGTGTATAAAAACCTTGTTGAAAGCATTCTATCATTTAATATGATCATGTGGTATGGTAACTTGAACATGCGGAGAAAAAATAAGCTACAGAGAATAGTGAATATGGCCACAAAGATAATAGGAAAGCCACAAAAGCACTTAAGTATAATGTATGAGGAACAGATTTTAAACAAAACCAGGAAAATCATAAATTACCTTTCACACCCGCTCCACTGTGAATTCGAGCTTCTACCCTCTGGGAGGCGTTTTAGAGTGCCCAACGCTAATAAGAACATCTTTAAAAACTCCTTCGTCCCAAAAGGAATAAGGGCGATAAATAATACAGGGATTCTTTCTTAATTCACCCCAGTCCTTTTTATTGGTCTGATTTATTTATTTATTATATATTTATTACTTTTCAGCCATTTCATTCTTTTAAACACTCTTTTGAGTGCTAATGTATTTTTATAATAACTTAGTTTTCTTTTCTTTTGTTTTTACAAAATGTAGTGCTTGAGTGCTTGATTTGTGTATTGTGGTTTTAATGTTTAATTGTTTAAATGTTTGTGGTGAAACTGAAGACAAAATTTCCACATTGTGGACAATAAAGTATTCGTATTCGTATATAAGTGGACTGTAAAGGGTATACATAGACTATTAGTGCACTAGCTAGACGTGCTACAGTGATTTGGCTCCTCGTTCATTACACAGACGTCGTCCTTAGGGTATAAAGGTGTAGCTTTATGCAACTTACTCCATTGTGCACCAGAGGTCCTACAGGACACAGTTTGTGACTTCCTGTTGTGTACGACACCATGTATCCTCTGCCCAATGAAGTACAGTATACGCACAGTTGGAAGTCATTTTGGACCATGCCCTAACTTTATATAATAAATGCACTTACGATACAAAATAATGACATCAACACTAAACATAGTGCACTTCACACCCTACAGGAAGCCATTTGGGAATCAGGACTCGATATTTTATCTCCCTATATGTAATTAAACTGCACAGGGTTTACATCAATGGTGACTTCTCCACTACCAGGGGCGCCACCATGTGGTGGCCAGTGGTGGCCGCGGCCACCCGAAAATCATTCTTGGCCACCACATAGGCCACCCCTAAGAGAATTATTATTATGCATACCAAGTGTAAATATATAATGTACACTAGATTTTTTTAAAATTCACAACAGTTCGTAATGTGAAAACGATTTTGTAGCAAGATACAGCGGCACTGCTCTTGCTGACATCCTCCCTCCCCGACGTTGCTGGTTGGTGATTGCTTTGCTGACCAGACGCAGCATGAATCAGATTTGAACGACGCATGGAAGACCGCAGCACAGTGCTTGCACAACACTTGCATTTCCGAAAAGAAAACTTCTCGCGGGTATGTATATCACACAGTCGTGAATTCCCAAAGGACATACACTTCATTCTTAAAACTCAACTGACTCATTACGTTTTTATTATTAATAATTTATTATTGTTGAATTCACGCTAGCATTGCTAAGCGGGAAAGTTAGCATAGCTAACAACTAATACTGAATATAGTGTGTCAATTTGCAGAGGATGAAACGAAAATGTATGGACATTTCAAATTTTTTCGACAAGAAAAGTGCCAGTACAGGGGAGATACAGCCAGGGGAGAATGAGGAGGAACCAGATGATAACCTGACTGAGGCAGAGCTAGGCAATGAACTGGAAGAGGTGTCCAGGGATAGAGCAGGGACAGAACACAGTGATGCCATGTCAGCAACGGTTCCTGGGCCAGCAGGTAAAGTTACAGATAAAATAGGTATCCTTGCTATTGAAATGGATATTTCAGATAGGCTAACATCAGTAATGTAATGGCATCATGTTTCGATGTACCGCCAATCAGCAATGCGAAATTTTGATAGGAATGGCTGAGGATTCATTTCGGTTGAGAAGAAAATGAATCGCAATAGGCTACGTTTATTTTTTTATTTGAAAAGCAAACCATACTTTAGGTAGCCTAGGCTACTTTCTGTAGGCTTACTGAGAGACGGACAGAACCAGAGTAATAGGCTGAACAAACTCCTGTTCAGTGTGAACCTTTTGGCTAACTAAAACAGGCGTTTGCTAAACCTTGGACACGGTGGGCATGTAGGTACATGGATGCAAAACGGTTAAGGATAGACTGCCGGCTATCATGTGCCTACTGAAACGACTCTCTGAAGAGAGAAATGGTGACAGGGCTACCGAAGCAAGAGGTCTGTTGGCACAAATAGATCTCCAGTTCATTGCCCTCCTTCTGACAATGACACAAGCCTTTGCTGAGATTCAGTATCTGTCTGATGCTTTACAGTCCCCACAACTGAATTTGGGTGGAGCGGTTACCCTTGTGGATTCACTTGTTGACACATTAAACAGTTATCGAGAAGGCTCTGTCTGTAATGAAATTTGGGACAATGCGATGGCCCTCGCTGAACAATGCAGCGTCAGTGTTGCATCTAGACGTCAAGTCACACCAAGCTCTAGGCTTGAAGGCTATTACATATCCACACCAATAGCTCAGAGACAGGTCAACACAGATAAGGAGTCTTTTAGGACGGGCTCATTCATTCCAATTCTTGATGTCCTCCTCTCAGAAATTAAGAGATGATTTTCTAAGGAGAGTTGTGTCATAATGGAAGGCCTACAGGCCTTGAATTTGAAATCCCTCAACTTAAAAGGATACTGGGCAGGAAGCAAACTAGTGGCTTGGAAACACCATCCAGTTTACTCGACCTCACAGTCTTTCTTTCAGGGAAGTATTTCCTGAGATGTTTAAACTTTGCAAAATTGCATTACCTGCGAGTCCTGCTGCTTGTGAGCGTAGTTTTTCTGTTCTAAAATTGATCAAGACTGTCTTAAGAAATTCCGTGAGTGATGAGCGACTGAGCAACTTAGGGGTGCGAAGTATTGAGTCAAAAAGGTCAAAGGCCTTCAGTCTTGATGACTTTGTGGATGTGTTTGCAAAAAGACACAACAATCCTGCTTTGAAAAGAGTGCGACAGGTGCAGGAATATTAGTTGTGAATAGTTCAGATGCAAATCCCTCTCCAAGTCCATCTTCAGAAATATTAAAAAATTAAGTTGGTTGTTATAATAATTTCCAAGAAATCTAAATCAAAGTGCAATCTCAATTTTATTTTCAAGTAAAAACAAAGCGATCCAATTTCTGTAAATTCATTGCAAATCGACTTCGAGGGTTTTGTATCTGAACTGTTCATGTATTGTCCATTGGTTTTTCAGTGTTTCATTTCTGTTCATTCAGATTTTGTTGAAAATTACAAGACTGTCAGTATATTTAGGCAATATTCTGCTAATGCATTCCTTTAAGATGGAACTGTTTGATAGTTTTATATGTCCAATTAAAATGTTAACTTCTATGCATAGCTGTAGCCTAATAATAAAAATGAAAAGAAAAAAAAACACATTGTAAGATGTAACCACACCAGATCAACACATTAAGCTTAAGTTAAAAGAAGGATTTTTCTTTTTTTAATATATAAAACACATACTATACTATATATAGTAGAGTATTAAATTAGGTTATGGATTTTTGTTTGGTATGCCACCCTAAGATTTGCTGTGGCCCCCACTGGCCACCCCGGAACAATTTTCTGGAGGCGCCACTGTCCACTACTTGTCTGTTGAGGAAGCCATTTAGGATCCAGCTGCCTCTCTTGGTGCACTACATCCGGCATGATGAAATAATAGGTTTATTGCACTACAAGCTATTTGGAACGTGTGAAACAGTGACTATCCTGATAAATACACACTACATAGTGCACACCATGTCTAATAGGAGACACAGAAATGTCAGTCAGTATTTAAAATCGAGAAAGCACCCTCGGCGGAGGACACAGGGACGAAGGACTCAGCTCTCTGGTTTAAATGTTAATGAATTCATTTTTATTCTCCATCCTAAATGTCACGTCTTTATTTTCACACACACAAAATTAATAATGCCATTCCAGGAAACTGTACGCTTCTATTGAAACTCCAGAAAAGCCAACAGAGTCCCAAACCACTCCATACTCTGTTTAGAATGCTCATTCATGGTCATCCCCCCCCCACACCCCAGCCATTTGCTATTAATCTCCCAGTTTCCTTCCCATTTCACCTTAGTAGTGTCACATCTGGGATTCAGTGCACCATTCCCCTCCAACTGCTCCCTATAAAAACATGAAATAACATCTGGGAAACGATACTCACCTGTGATGAACTGACCATCTGAACAACTTTACTGCTTAAAAAAGGGTCACTCCTTTTTCCCTGTTCCTTTTTGACCATGGAGAAGAAACGAGAGCTGTGAGTGAAAGGGTGGTCAGAAAAACAATCACCATCAAATGCAAAAGGTCATAAGATCCATCTCCAGGCACCTCGGCATTCCTGTTTCCATAGTTCATGATATTATGAAGAAGGTTAAAGTTCATGTCAAGAACCTTTCAGGATGGAGTGGCAAGAGAAAAGCTGAATTTATTATACATCATATACCTGAAAACGCATGGGTGCCAATAATTTTGAATAGAATTAAGTGAAAACTATAGTGCAACTGTTAATCTGTACTTGACACTCACTGGCCACGTTATTAGGTACACCCATCCACCTGCTGTTTTGTGCAGTTCTGTAATCAGCCGATCCCTCGACAGCAGCACGATGCATCAAATCACGCCGATACAAATCAAGAGCTTCAGTTAACGTTCACAATGTTCAAACATCAGAACGGGAAAAATTGCGATCTCACAGTGTGACTTTCTTTCACTGGGGCATGGGTGTTGGTTTGAGTATTTCAGAAGCTGCTGATCTCCTGGGGTTTTCACACACAACAGTCTCTAGAGTTTACACAGAATGGTGCAGAAAACAAAAAACACTGAGTGAGTGAGCAACAGTTCTGTGGGTGGAAACAAACGCCTTGCTGAGAAGAGACGGTCAGAGGGAAATGGACAGATTGGTTCAAACTTTTTTTTTAACCAGGAAGGATAAAGTAACTCATAAATCACTCTTTACAACCGTGGTGAGCAGAAAAGCGTCTCAGCATGCAACAGCAGCAGAACACCACACTGGGTTCCACTCCTGCAGCCAAGAACAGCGATCTTAGAATCAACAACAAGTTCCTATTAATGTGGCCAGTGAGTGTACATCATGGTCATGGACCTCAATGTCACAGCAATATTGGGTTTTCAATTATTTGAAATTTGGTAATGCATGTCCATCAGCAGTTTCACCTTGACCAGATGCTTCTGATCGAATTCTAGTTGGATACTAGTCCACTCTTCTCAGCAGAATTAGTAGAGTTCAGTTCAAGGTGCTGGTTTCCTGGTACGCACCCAACTTTTCAACAAAGTCCACATATTTTTGATAGGATTCAGGTCAGGATTACGGGAAGGCCATTCCAAAAGCTTAAAGTCAGCTTGCTTCATGGGCAATTCCATGTAAATGTCAACCTCACCATGCAAAAATAAAGCAACATGTAATACATCAAAACCACTCCCAGAGATATCACCTAGGCCTGTATTTTACAGATGTGAATAAGCTGAACCAATTTGTAACCAACCTAATATGTCACTGTCAGTCTTTCTCTCTTATAATGTAAAACCCAAGCTAAAATCAACTTTGATCATGTACAATTCTATATTATTGCCACAAGCCACAGAAATGTATGCTAAAATCCACAAAACAGCAAAACAATAGCCATCCTAAATATTATTTAAGAACTTTGATAGTTTAGCTGATATTTAGAGAGTTTTTCAAAGGGTTATGGTGGTTAAATTGCTGATTTTCTAAACATATGCCATGTCTATTTCAGACGCGTCACATCCATAACGGAATTTCGTCACATCCATAACGCTGACTTTTCCTTCCGAAACTCTGCATGAAATACAAAATATTTTAAACAAAGATTTTTTAATATTCACCTTGGACCCCTCTATCAAATGGATATCTCCATTTCGACATTAGGTTTACGATTTCACAGAGTTTGATAAAAATGTACAGTCACCCAAGAAAAGTGATACTTTTTCTGTCACATCCATAACGCATCTTTTATTGGCATTTTCTGGCATGCCCTAGATGTACTATGGGAATTGTTCTTGTTCTATCACTTCTCCAGTATGGTACAGCCTTAAAATATGCAACACCTGTTTAAATACTGGGAGACAATAAAACATGCACTGGGTCATTTGTTGCCATTTTGAGTTCAAGTGTCACGTCCATAACGCTGGAATTGCTCTCATCCATTTCACAACCAGCTTTGATGTGTTTGGTGTCAGGGTCTTGTTGGAACACTCAATTGTGTCCAAGTTTCAACCGTTGAGTAGATGGTTTGAGATTATGCTGAAGAATACGGAGATAGTCCTCCTTCATTATTCCATCCACTTTTACCCATGCCAAACTATTGGAACAGTGTTCTTGAGGTTGAATGCCTTACCTTTACCCCTTTTCCACCAAATCAGTTCCAGGGCTGGTTCGGGGCCAGTGCTGGTGCTGGTTCACAACTCGTTCAACTTGCGAGCCAGCTGAGAACCAGTTTGCTTTTCCATAGCTCGCGGTGCTAAGGGAAGCCATGTCATTACGTCGCCGTATACGTCAGTTACGTCGCTGTATACGTCAGTTACGTCGCTACGTTTACATAAACCTTGGCGCGAATATCGAAGCAAAAACAACACGGAAGAAGCAGCAGCAGCAACAACAACAACAACAACAACAATAATAATGGATGACTTCGTGTTTGTACAGCTGCTGCTTCTCGTCGCTTAAAAATGGCGATCTTTCACGTTCTTGTTATTGTTGTTGGTCTTAACAACTCCGCCCCCCTGCTGACATAAGCGGTTCTTTCCTCTGGCCCAGCAGAGAGTTGGTGCTAGCCTGGAACCGGTTTTTCTGGCCCCAGAGCCAGTTCTTTGTCAGTGGAAACAGAAAACCCGGTTCCAAACTAAGCACTGGCCCCGAACCAGCCCTGGAACTGCTTTGGTGGAAAAGGGGCACTCTACCCCTCCAAACATGCCTCTGGTCATTGTGGCCAAACAACTCAATCTTTGTATCATCTGACCAAAAAACCACACCTCTTTTCGAAGGCTTTTTCTATGTCCATGCGATCAGGTGCAAACTTGATTCGAGCTTGAAGGTGTTGATTTTGGAGAAGGGGTTTCTTTCTTGGCCAACAGCCTCTCAGTCCATGGTGATGTAAAACTCGCTTGACTGGAGACAGGATCATTGGTGCTCCAGGAGCTTGCAGTTCATGGCAGGCCTGTGCTTTGGTGGTTCCTGACCATCTGAACCAATTTCCTCTCAGCCGAGGAGGACAGTCTGGGTCTTTCACCAAAGTGGCTCCACCTCCCAAAAACTTGTACTTGCGCTCAATTGAACTGATGATCTTGGAATCTGCAGTTGTTCAGAAATGGGTCCAAGAGACATTCCTGAGTCTAAACCCATCATCCTCTTTCTCAGATCTGCACTGAGCTCCTTGGACTTTCCCCATTGTACTGTGCATTGGTCAATCCAATAAGTGTCAGTCAAACCCTTTTTTGGTTGTGCTTCCAGCTGCAGTCAAGCATCACAAACAAGAACTTAAGAGGCTTTGGAGAGTTAAAGACAGTTTGGAACTTTCAGCACCACAAAGTTAATAATCCAAGTGGGTGGATGTAAATTTCTGACCCTGTGCTGACTTCAGCCAACCCAAAATAAATTAAAACTTGTGCACCAAATTCTTGTTGGTTTTTTTTTCCGATTAAAGATGCATGTTGTATAATCATTCTGCCACAGAAAAAGAACAGTTCAGAGAAATCACTGAAAGTCCAACATTGCCATGACAACCATATCCGTGATGAGTGTATGTAAACTTCTAACCACAACTGTATTCTCACACACACACACACACACACACACACACACACACGAGTGGTTTCTACACCTGACATAGTCCACTCCATTCCTGAATAAGGGAGTAGAGATTTTATTTTCTCTAAAATACAGTATATAAATGCAAATATATGTACACATTAAAATATAACCTTGTGCTGTTGTGTCCCGCTTTGTGACTAAAGATTTATAGCTTGGAAGATCAAAAGCTACATTATGCAAGGAGGATGAGAAAAGTTGCTGAAAACAATTCCACTTCTTTCTAAAACGCCGGCTCAGCATGTGCCTGCCTGGGATTTCACCAAGATGAGAACAGGGGATTTTTATTGGAGACGGAAGGAATCTGTGCATAAATCCTGAGACACTATGATCCTCTCCCTCACTGCAGTGAACAAAATCCTTTTAACCAAGTGAGATACGAGCTCCAGAACATCACCCAATTAAATCCCAAAAGATAATACAACTGTGTTTTAGATGAAAAATATTAAATATTCAATGTCAGAATGTGTGTGGGATTTATACTGTGGTTTGTGCCAGAAATATTTTGATGAGGTTGGAGGCATGCATGAACACACACACACACACACACTTTACTGCAGCATCTCACCCTCCAGGGAACAAATTATTTTAGCGACCTGCTTGCTGTGAACACACACACACACACACACACACACCGCTCATTCCCTTTCATCTTAAAAGGTGTTCTGACCCAACACACACACACACACTTTCATGCTTAAAGCAAAACTGTGACAACACAAATCAGAGAGAGAGAGAGAGAGAGAGAGAGAGAGAGAGAGATCCTTCTTCCTCACTGCAAAGCAAATGTGTTTTTGAAAAGGTGAAGACTAAAATGTCCTTGATTACGCAGCAAAATAAAAAAACAAAAGAAACCCCAGAGATAGATCTCCACTGTCAGGACCAGCAGGAGAGTCCGAACAATGTAGAGCGCTTTTTATTAAAGCTTTATCATCATCATCATCATCATTATTATTATTTCAATCCTGAAAGCATCAAGCCTTCAGTTTAAAGTAAGATTTAGGATTCAGTGTATTAAAGTCTGAGTTGGCAGTTACAGTACATGTATATCTCTGTGTGTGTGTGTGTGTGTCTCTCTTTCTCACACACACACCTCAAACAATTAGAATATCGTGAAAAAGTTCATTTTTCTGTAATTCAAAAAGGTAAAAACTTCCACATATTCTATATTCATGACACGGAAAGTGAAATATTTAAAGCCTTTTTTGTTTTAATTTTGATGATTATGGCTTATCGCTCATGAAAATCAGAAATCCAGTGTCTCAGATTATTAGAATGTTTCCTACGATCAATCAAAAAAGGATTTACAATACAGAAATATCCGACTTCTGAAAAGTCTGTTCATTTATACACTCAGTACTTGTTTGTGGCTCCTTTAGCACAAATTACTGCATCAGTGGGGCGTGGCATGGAGCCCATCAGCCTGTGGCCCTGCTGAGGCGTGACTGAAGCCCAGGTTGCTTTGATCGTGGCCTTCAGCTCGTCTGTGTTTCTGGGTGGCCCGTTTCTCATCTTCCTCTTGATGATACCCCACAGATTCTCTTCAGGGTTCAGGTCAGTCAGGAGAGTTGACCAGCCAATCAAGCGCAGGAATATCATGGCCAGGATGATCTTACCACAAAGCATCACTTCAGCAACCAACAGGGTTACCATAGAAACCACCGAGCAACACCCAAGCAACCTTCCTGAGCATGAGAGCAACCACCAAGTCACAACCAAGCAACCACTCAGAATATCAGAGCAACCATGGACCAACACCTCAGCAGCCAACGGGGTTACCATAGAAACCACCGAGAAACATTCGAGCAACCACCATGAACACCATGGTAACTGCCCAGCAACCATGTGGCATCAGATATCCACCATCACTAACGCCATATTTTCACCTATAAACTATTTCTTTTAAACCTAAGCTTTAAATATAATTTTTCTTTTAAACTTTGACTCCATGCTTTTAGCCTTTTAATGGGGAACTGAAGTCATTTTTAAACTTGCTTTATTTCTTAATTAACGTGTTATTCAATTACGTTTTCGGTTTTAGTAACTTTATATCGTGACTCGTATTGGCAACTAATTGCAATTAAATATTATACTTATCGGCCTATTCGGTTTTTAGTCGTGTTGAATTTAGTTCATTTGGTCCACGGCAGGCGTCGCTTATCCGCGCGATCTTCACGAGACTTGTGCGAGACTTCAAAACGTGAAGCGTCAGCCAGGTGTCAGTGCCGCCATTTTGAAAACTTTTCCAAACGAAATATTGCACAAAAACCGAGTTTAAATGACAATTGCTGCCTACTTTTTTCAAACTTTCCTGATTGCTATCAAAACAAACAAAACATCCAGCTTGATTGCATCAGCATTCGAAAGAGGGCACGCGCGGCTTTTGACGACCCCTGTGCCCGAAATCGCTCCTTACTCACTACGTAGTGAGGACACCATTCTGTAGTGCTGTCTGAAACCTTAGTGAGGATTATTTACACCCTATATAGTGCACTCAAAGTATCCCACAATGCACCACGAAAAGTAGTATACAACGATGGTCACTAACCAAAGCAATATATCCCATCATGCATTACGGTCACACTGAAAGAAATCAAATTAAAAGTCTCAAATTTGATTTAATAAAAGGCAGCGACGAAGAAGAAAGGATTCAGCCTTGATTTAAAAGAACTGAAAGCTGCAGGTACTTTGTATTGATTATCACAAAAACACACGCATGTATTTATTATTTTGAAACCCACCAGCCGGCTGATCTGGCACGTTTTAATTGTGCAACAGTAATGACGTAAATACCAGCGTGACGGACTAGTGTCCGAAAGAGGTTTTTTTTTTTTCATTTTACCAATGAGCTCACTGTATAGTCCTCTATATAGTAATTCCCTAGATAGGGAGTAGTGAACGAGTGAGTGATTTCAGACACAGGGAACGTTGGCAGATGTCGGTCACTTTGATTTCCGCTGTACATTTTACTTCCATCCTACAATGTCTCGCACAGGTCTCAACGAATCTCATTTACGGCCATCGCTTTGACATATGGACTGATATATTACAGAGCGTATTTCAAACACTCAGAACTTGCTATAGCAGCGACAAAATAGCGATCAAAAGTGCATTCCTGTATTTAATAAAATGAGAAATATAATTTTGATTTTTAAAAATATTGCCTTCAGTTCTCCTTTAAAGTGTGTATCACGGGTAAACTCAGAAGCAAGATCAATGTAATTCTCCTATTTTATATTAAACTTTGGTCAAATATCTGTCACATTTTGTGCATTTTTTTTTACCTTGCGCAATACCAGAAAAATTCAGCTGAAATCAAGCCATTTGAGGCGAATTGGTCCGCCTCTGAAAATACTTGGCGTTTGGATTTCCCTGGAAACATTGATTTTCGTGGCGTCGCATGAATCCCATGTCAGCGCTGGTTTGTTTATGAGAAAACAACCTGGTGGTTTTCTGCAAATTTCTTCACCGTTATCATGTAATTATTAAAATGGTTAACAGACGTATCAACACCAATCATGATGGGATTAGTGCTCATCGTTTCCCAAAAGACCGGACAATGAGAGAGAAATGGGAGCGCTTGGTCTACACAGGCTGTGCACTGAAACCGTGCAAAGCTCGCGCAGCCTGCTGGCGCTTCCGCAGGTGACGTCACGAATCTGGCTCCAGACTCCCTTGGGATTTTTCCAGACGCGTTTTGTTATTTTATTTTTTGCTGCAGATGGCCTTGTGCAAAATGACCCTTCTGGATGAGTGTGTAAAGGGACATACTTTCATATAAAAAACCCGAAATTGGTCCAGAATACGCACTTTAACCTTCTCACACACACAGAGTTAACATTAAAACTCAATCACACCAAAAACACTGGAATATCACTGAACTTTTATGTTGAATGGACTCTTTCAAACCCACATCAGATGACCTTTGACCTTCTTGACCTGACAGTGAAAGAGATGATGGTGAGCAGATCATCTGTGAGGTCACTGACACTGCTATCATACACACTGCATCATGATGATGGATTTTCTCTGAGTGTTGATTTGAGGTGTGAGCTGAACCCCGTGTTCTGGAAGGCACTGGTCTCTGGGCTCAGTGCTCTGGAGTTCAGCTCAGACTCAACACCGGGGATGAACCTTTTCACGCCTTTCTCTTGTGCTGCACTTGAGCGACGGTCCCTAAAGCTGCAGTGTTTCCGGATGAGGGTTTCCGCTGCTTCGCCTTTACATTTGTTTCTGGTTCATTAAGCAGAAATAACTTTTACTCGCCACTGAACCCAGTCCCAGTCCTCCCAGTCCCAGTCCCCCCAGTCCCAGTCCCTGAACAGCAGCCACCACCAAAACACAAGACTTTAAATGGAGCTCCTTACCTTGAACATGAAGTTTCACTAAAATCCGTTTTAATGCCACTTGTGATATTTACAGCCTGTTTGTATATTTTGTTATCTGAGACATTAATTAATTAACTCACTAATTAAAAGCCCACGTGACTACACCTGCCCATACTTCCTGTCCCGCCCACTGTCAGCACCTCAACCAATCAACACAGAGTAAACCTGACTGACGCACAGCTCAGCAAATAAAAACACCTGCTTTATTTTTGTTTCCAGCTATTTCCGGAGGACGATAAAGAACAGGAAGTTAATGAAACACAACACACATCCGGAAATAAAATATTTTAACTTGTAGAACATGATACGCCTTCCAATAAGTGTTTGATTTCTCAAAGACAACAATTAGCACACAGTGACCATTTCTTCTTGATGACAGAGCTACTTCCTGTTAGCACTTCCGCTACAGCAGCTCTGACCTGTTCTCTCCTCTCTTTCTTTCCCTTCAAATTCCCAGTGTGACACAAAAAATATCTGAAAGGTCTTCATGTCTCAGCTTTTATCTCACGGGTTAATTGTAATGATTATCAGATTGACTATAAGTTAATGAGAAAATAGTCATTAAATTAAAATCGTCCAAAATATTGGCTTGAAAGTGAAGGCAATCGGTGTCAATTTCAATTTCTTAATTTATTTCTGGCATTAATCTTCACTCATGTTGCTGTGAAACCGTGGAATTGTTTATGAAATAGAGACATTTTGCCAGTAGCTGAAGAGAAGCAGCCCCATCACATGATGCCGCCACCACCGTGCTTCGCCGTGGGTCTGCTGCTCTTTGGGCGAGACGCTGTCTTAGGTTCGGGATTTTTTTTCCGCCCTATATTTTCGTATTGTGCCCCAAAAGTTTAGGCTCGAACAGAAATCAGCCTTTCGAAAAAGTAATTAAGAAGAAGAAGCCTTTATTTGTCACATGCACACTTCAAGCACAGTGAAATTCATCGTCTGCATTTAACCCATCTGAAGCAGTGAACACATGCACACACACACACACTCAGAGCAGTGGGCAGCCACACTAGAGCGCCTGGGGAGCAGTCAGGGGTTCGGTACCTCGCTCAAGGGCACCTCAGCCCAAGGCTGCCCCACATCAACCTAACTGCATGTTTTTGGACTGTGGGGGAAACCGGAGCACCCGGAGGAAACCCATGCAGACACGGGGAGAACACAGAAAGGCCCTCGCTGGCTCGGACCCAGAACCTTCTTGCTGTGAGGCGACTGTGCTAACCACTACACCACCGTCTTGGGTGATAAAACCAAGACGGCACTTTTAGACAATAAAACAATTGAGGAAACATTTTGATTTCCTTTAAGAAGTTTAATCCATAATAATATCTGCATGCAGGTATAAAAACATTGAGTGGTGTTTTTCACCTTTAATGCATCGTCACTACAAGCTAATGAATCTCTGACTAAATCTCTAATCAACACAAATCTCTCTCACACAGACACACACACACTTGACAATGCTTGTGCTTCCCGAGTGTCGCTGTCACGTCATGGAGGTCAGTGAGATCCCGTGCACCTTCCTTCCATTTATGGCGTTGCGTTGCCATGGTTACGCCACTCAACGACATGACATAACTCGAGCAGTTTTGATCGCTTTACATCATCTTCTAAAATGCTTCGAATTCATGACCAACAAACAAATAAAATAAAATCTAACATGCAGGCTCAATGAGTTGTGCAAACTTTCAGCAGCATGAGAGAGAAATGTCGTGCAAAAAATACAGAAAAAAAAAATTTAGTCCCATGATCTCAAAACCACAACAAGTCATGTTTAGGATTAATATTACGCTGAAAATCTGATTTCTGGCACAAAACTGAAGGTTAAAGGTCATTTGGATTTGTGTGGAGCTTGGTCACATGATCATTACAGATATAATGGTGTGTAACTTGAATTGAATAATCTATATAATTAATTTAAATAATTTTAACATTTATTAAAAATATTTACTTCATATTATGTCTAAGATATGTTTTAGTCTTTAGAACTAAAACTCGAACTAAAGTCTTTCGAAATAAATGACATTTTGTTTTGCGAGATTCCGAGTGAAAACAAGCTGGTGAAAGATTTAGTCTGATATTAACGAGCTTGCTTCATAATTAATTGATTGATTTATTAAGTTGACTTGATGGGTTCTTTATCTTCTGAAATGAAAATAAGAATTTCAAGCAAAATTCTCAAAAAAAAAAAGGGCGAAAGTAATTAATTACTCGAAAAATCTTTCCACCCTGAACTCGACAGCTCGCCGTTTAGCCTTCGGTGTCGTTTTGTCGCTTGTAGTTGTGAGATTGTGGGAATTAAACTGAAAACAATAAACACACGGCCTGGTCTGGACGTTCTCCTGTCACGAGTGTGTTTATAACATGCTAAAGCCGTGTTTATCATGATGATGATGATGACATCACCGCATGTGTAAATTGAGACGTTCTCCTCACATCGCCTCTGCATTAAGGCACAGAATAACACAGAAGCGTGCCTGAGGTCTGTGCAGTGTTTATGAAGTGTGTATGCAGTGTTTATGAAGTGTAGATGTCGTGTCTCTGTAGTGTGCAGGAGGAAATCCTGATTCTGAGAGGTTGGCTAATGGGGGAGGAGCTTAAGTTGAGCTTGATCTGCCAATCATAGGCCTGAGTGCGTTACATCACTCATGTGGATTAGCTAGATCCAAAACAATGCGAACAGTTAGCTAAGGCTAGCATTGCTAATCAATTCATTTTGTATTTGCTGTTCAAAAGTTAACGGCGTTTTATGAATTTCTGACACTTTTCGTTATCCATAGTCCCTTTTTGAGTCATCGTAATAATTTTTACACACTCGATAATTCGCTGAATATTAGCGAGCGTGCTGAGAAACTTTGGGATTGATTTTAATCACAAATTTAAGTTGGCTCGCTTAGCCAATGTTGCTTAAGTGTCATCCTGTACACATCACATATGCAATTGTCTTAAGCTCCGCCCATGTCGGCCCCTGGGACGTGTTACTCTGGGAATCAGGATGTGCGAGCTTCATGTGGTTTTGTGCGTTGACTCAAAACAGAACAATCCGTGGCGCTTGTTCAGCGTTAAACTGATTCACGAATAAAACATTCAAACAAACAGCACAAAGTCTGATAAAGTCCTGATGTCCAGTGTCTATGGTGCACAGAGTCGAGTTTTTTAAATTAAAGTGTACGATGATGATGAAAATGATGTAGATGATGATGATGTAGATGATGTTTGTCCCACAGCGATTTTGCTCCCGATTAAATAGCCAACAGGCTGCACACGATGCAGTATTCCCAGGAGTAAAAATGTGTGTTTACACCACTGATGTGATTTAAATTCAGGGCTGAGTTCCATTTCAATCTCTCAGCATCAGGACGGGGGCAGAAATTAAATTCTTCACAGTCTGAAGGAAGCGGAGATGATTTCTCGAAAATCACACAGCGACATGTTGATATTCTAATCAATTTCCTGATGTTCAGGAGGAAGGGAGTCCGCGAGTGTGACGCTGCCTGAAGGAAGAGGTGAACAAATTACATGTTACGATTTTAAATCCATTAAACGCACTGTGAGTTAGTGTGTTTTTAACGTAATCAGATTTCAACTGAAATATTTCAATCGTTGGAGGAAAGCGGGAAAAAAAATGGAACACTTAAGAGAAAAAACTAAAACACAAATTAAACCAAGCCACGAATCTAAATTCGTCATTTTGTTAAATCTTGTTAGTTCGTGTTGCGTAAAATATAAAATCTTGTTTTTTCTTGCAATCTTACACCAAAATGCAGTAACTTTACAAAAACGCCTGATTTTAAACATTGCTCTGTTTTTGGATTAAATCACCATGCACATGCAAATCAGGGAAAATAATACGAAGCGATAATAATCACACAATTCCCCCCTCCCCCGCTTTCCCAAACGCCACGTTAAAGAAAAAAAGACGTGTTCTGGTTTGTGTTTCACGTCGTCCTTAAACAGTTAATAAAAACATACTTCTTTTCTTTGGTCGATATCACGCCTGACGTCTTGTCCACGACCACAAAAGTCTTCTTTTGTACGTTCTCGAAAAAGACACGAAAACATTCAGCCTTCTGGCTCGGCGAGAACTGCGAGCCACATTAGTGCTGTACATGATTATTATTATTATTATTACTACTATGACTACAACACACTGAACTTCACTAAAGTGAAAAAAGAAATCTGCTTCAGCTTTCCCGCCGTTTCCGGTCTATCGTTCACCTCTTCACCCCGTCGGCGCTGTTCATGGTCATGAACTCGGTTCAGTCTGAAGTGGAAAAGGAAGTGACCCCAATGCTGACAGATTTCTAGAAAGAGAAATAAAAACAACTTTGTGTGACGTGAAATCAAAAAGCAGCTGAAATGGTTGAAGATTCTCTTCATGCTCTCGTTTCTCAGGAATTCAGAATCAGTGGAAATGTTCAGCGCGACGACGCCATGAAAGAAAACCATGCGTGTGATGCGTGTCGATGGAAATACGCCGCGATCGGCAGCTCGGCTCGCGGTGCGATCAGTCTGTTTCGTTTACAGGGTCTCGGGGAAGAGGAGCTCCGTTCGCCATTATGCGCTCTTGGAGGCGGAGCCAGGAGGAGGAGACGGATCCTCCGCGCCGTCCTCCATCTTGTCCTCGTCGTCTTTGTAGAAGAGGAGAGGAAACATTCCCAGGATGCAGCCGATTCCCACTCCGATGGCTTTGCCCTGTAGGTCCAACACAACAAGGGATTAGCACCTGGAATGAGACCATGTTCCTGCGCTCTTGCTAGGTTTAGACATCAGCGCGTCATCACATGACATCGGCCCCATTTCTAAACTCTCGCGGATCTCACGCGGGTCGATTTTAAAGTACTGAAAAATGAGTTAACTGTGAGTTGGCCTCGTGGTTAGCGTGTCCGCCTCTCGATCGGGAGATGGCGAGTTCTCCTCACGGTCGGGTCGTATCAAAGACCATCATAAAAATGGTACCTACTGCCATCTGGCAAGGCACGCTACAATACACATGCGAGTGGAGAGTCAAACTCTCGCGGTTATCAGAGGACCCGCCCCCCACCGTAACCCAAGCTATGTAATAGGCAAGAGGTCGAGGGCTACAGAAACGGAGATCGGCGCCGCCCTACGCGCCACATGGCGTGGGAAGGACTTTGATTTGAAAGATGAGTTAAGCACCTCCAGCTAAATTGTTCGTTCAACCACTAAAGATGACGGCACCATTCCGGCTGAAGCCACCTTCATCTCTGGACTGAAACGTAAGGCTGTTGCGCCGACATCGTGACCAATATTAACCTGGAGCTCTTTAATTAAAGCTCCACACGCTGCTTAATTTGAAGCGAATTAATTATTCAGTTTCTGAATCAGATTTTTTCAGCAGCAGCGTTTTTCATAAAAATGCCACAGTGTTCTTCCACAGACGCTGAGATGTTTCCTCATAATCACTGCTTCATGCTGTTCAACTCGACGGCGCTTTGAATAAGAAGCGTGAGTAAGAGATTTTTATATGATATTCCTGACAGGACACACGCTGTGGATGAAAAGTCTGATTATTTCTGCTTTCTAATTTAGTGTTTTTATTTTTTTTTATTAATCGCAAGCTCAACCCAACACAGTCAGGCACATGCACATTGAGACACGCCGACAAATAACCATACATGGTCAACAACTTCCTTTACAAAAATAAGGACTGCCGATTTTTTCCATGTATTTAATCCGACAAAATTAAATTTAGATTTACTGATGAATACCACTCATCTGTCCTGACGACGAACCTGGACACTTATTTCACGCAACTTGTTTGGAAGAAAAATCAATCAATCAATCAATAAAATGAAAATAAATCATCCGTCAGTTGAGAATTTGGCATTCTGAGAAGCGAACACTGTGGAATCCAGCAGGTTAGAAATAGACCGGATCACTGAGACAGAGTTCCTGCTCGGTTCTGACTCGAGCGGGGAGAAGAAAGCGAGACGTGTGGACGATGCGACTCTGGAGGAGAGAAACGACTGAGACGGAGATGTTTTACCCACCATGTGAGAGCTGACTCGGGTCTGCCACATGTCGGCCTGTTTAGGACTCAGGTCTGGAATCTGCATGCCGAGTCGACAGGCGAGAGCTTCCACATAGCCTGCAAGACTACACACACACACACACACACACACAATGACAGGATTTCAATCATCAATCTCTTCTCACAGCGAAATAAAATCCTGAGAAATGTTGCGGTGGATCAGACGCACTGAAGTCGTCCTCACTCTGTTGCTCATCTCCTGACAGGTTTTTTTTCTCCAGACGCCATGAGGAACTGAGCCAGCGGTGACAGATGTGTTCAGCTAATTAATTAAATCACACACCATTATCACATGCTGTGACTCCTCCCCCGAGACGACAGGATGCTCATCTCCAAATCTGACGTGTGAAAGCAGTTCATCGTTTAATACGAAACGGAGCTGTTTCAGTGAGAGCCAATCATACAAACTGATTTACAGATGTGTTCACGCCGAGGAGTGGTAGACCACGCCTCCTTCAGTGTAAGACGTGCAGAGGCCACGCCTCCTTCACTAAGATATGCAGAGGCCACACGTTCACTGAGACAAGCATAGAGGCCACACCTCTTCACTGAGACAAACACAGACTACGCCTCCTTCACTGAGGCAAACACAGACCACGCCTCCTTTACTGAGAAACAGACCACGCCTCCTTTACTGAGACAAACACAGACCACGCCTCCTTTACTGAGACAAACACAGACCACGCCTCCTTTACTGAGACAAACACAGACCACGCCTCCTTTACTGAGACAAACACAGACCACGCCTCCTTTAC